>NC_090212.1:6897500-7130000 GCF_033026475.1 Channa argus
CGAACTTAAATTTTGAAGAATACATGGTAGAGAATTTTCAACAGAATGGACGTGTACTCAACAAATTGCGCAATAAAAAGAGCACATATTAGTACAAACCAGGCTTGTAACCCTATGCATGTAGGTGTAACCCTAAAACAACAGCACCTATAGGGGCTTTTAGCTCTAAATATCTGTGCAGTATTTTGCTTCGAGCCTTGGAGCTGCGGCCTTCTTTGTCTGGAGCACTGATTCCGCCCAGCACGCGTCTAGCTGTGGGCCAGATTGGCCGTGAGTCCCGTTTCACAGTTAAGAGGTCAATTTGCCTTTCAATCGAAAAAAAAAAAAAGACAGGGATATCCAAGCAGACGTGGCTATTGTGCACAAAGACCAGAGGGCCTTCTTATTACTTATGTATGCAGCGAGGTGTCTGATTTATATGTCGAGTTAAACTACCGAGACAGACACGTGCCATAAAATAAAAAACACTCCCTTCATACTGTTTATTTTAATTTTGAAACTCATCCTAAAACTGGCTTCTTTAGTTTGTATGTGCAATGTGTGACATGTGCGTAAAGGTCGTGCGTAAAAGATAGAAAAACAGCCAATGTGGAGGAAAAACCCCCAGTAGAGCATCGGGCATTTGTTTACAGCTGTGGCTATTAGGTGAGTTCCCTCTTTGAACAACATCACAGTAGAACATGAACCAAACGCAGCGTTGGGTTTGTATTTAACCAAGCTTGTCTCATCCCCGTCTTAATTCTAAATTGTGATGATTATGGCAGTGACGGACATTTCCTTTTGGCAGCTCCGGGGCCCCCAGAGGAGAGCCACAAAGCCGTGGCACGTGTGCATTTGTATAGGGGCCCATCAGACCGTAAAAAGAGGAGGGTCCCGGCGTGTGCCTCTGTCGGGGAGGGGCTGAGCGCACACATTAATGTAATAAACCGCCAGTACATCTGCTAAGCTATCTGCACATCCTCCAACGAAATCCACCAAACCCAGTCTCAGAGCCCTCCCACAATCAAATCCACTGGGATCTTGGTTTCATCCCATTGGTCGGGGATGCTGCAACAAGGGGGGCGAGAACAATAGCATCATTCCGGCATAAAAAGAGTGGAGCTATGCCTTGGAGACGAAAACATTTCAGCAACAGAAGGATCGATATACAGGGGAGATAAAGTCCCACAAGCTTCAAGTGTTGCCATATTTTTAACAAACCTGGATACTCGAGACTTCACCCACCTCCCCGAAGTGCCTTTCTGCTGTTACTTGCCAAAATGCCCAAAGGATTCCTGGTAAAAAGAAACAAAAAATCTGCACATGTTTCGTACCGGACTCGGTCAGACGAGGATGACCTCCAGGAGCCACCCACCCCAGCTGCCTTACCGAGTCAGGCGGACCCATCCCCAGCGATGTCCGTGGCATCCAGTCCAGACCGAGTCGCAGCATCGCCGGATTTCACAGCATCTGATGCTCCTGTGCCAAGACTGGAAAAGCCGGCGCAGTTCGGCAACCCAGAGGCGGTGTGCCAAGCCCTCTACAGCCCCACCCGGCCCATCAGCAAGGAGCACGACAGGGGATATTTTGAGCGAAGTTTCAATCTAGGCTCGCCTATTTCTGCCGAGTCATTTCCAACACCTGCCTCCCTCTCTGGCCTGGACCAGCTCCTGTACGCTCCGGTCGACTTGAAAATCGGCACCAGCAACAGCAGCCGCAGTGGCACCACCAGCAGCCTACCGGCACCAAGCAACCGCGTGGGCGCTAAAAGACCGGCGCCTGATGGTATCGAGCGAAAACCTAAACCCGCCTCCAAGAAACCCAAAGCCATTAGAAAACTCAACTTTGAAGACGAGGTGACGACTTCTCCCGTGCTCGGTCTCAAAATCAAAGAGGGACCAGTCGAGATGAAGCCGAGGGCGCAGTCCTCTGGAGGAAACAAGCCTTTGGGGGAGTTTGTGTGTCAGCTGTGCAAAGAGGCGTACGCGGATCCCTTCTCTCTGGCTCAGCACAAGTGCTCCCGCATTGTTAGGGTCGAGTACCGCTGTCCAGAGTGCGATAAGATGTTCAGCTGCCCGGCCAACCTCGCCTCTCACCGCCGCTGGCACAAACCCCGGACCACCGGCGCACCGGCGATGCCACCCGCACAGGGAATCAAACCCGAAATGGCCAAAATGCCACCACTAGGTGTCAAATCCGTCACTGACGAAGCCAAAGAGATGAGCGACAGAGACACCCCGAGTCCAGGTCTGTCCGAGTCGGGCTCTGAAGATGGCTCATATGACTGCCAGTTCTGCGGGAAGAGGTTTAAGCGACAGGCATATCTAAGAAAACACATCATGGGACACCAGGCCCTGCAAAAGAAAGTCCTGGAGGAGCACGGGTTTCAAACCACCGACCGCGCAGCAGAGCAAGCACCGGTATCCTCCTCCTCAGCATCCTCCTCCTCCTCCTCCTCCTCATCATCATCCTCAGAGGAAGCCTCAAACCAAAGCCCTCTCAATCTAAGCCCAGTGGACTGCCTGCTGTGCCCGGTGTGCGGGGAGAGTTTCACCAGCAGGGCCGGCCAGGAGCGACACCTGCGCCTCATGCACTCCTCCCAGATATACCCGTGCAAATACTGCCCCGCCACTCTCTACAGCTCGCCGGGGCTCACCAGGCACATAAACAAGTGCCACCCCTCCGAGAACAGGCAGGTGATCCTGCTCCAAATGCCGGTGCGCCCTGCCTGCTAAAGACAACACAAAACTTGTGCCTTTGATGGGAGAAATTAGAAAAGGACAAAAAAATCAAACGGCTTTGGGGTTGAATTAAAAAAATAAAATAAAAAAGATAAGTTTGTGATGCTCACTGCCATAACTTTAGCCAATGAAAGGCAGGGCGGTTTGATGTTTAAGTGGTGTTTAATGAGGTGTCTTTTTCCATGCCAATCAGTGATTGTTGAATGCTTCTCCCTATATTTGAACGACATATAGGCCTATTTTGAGATTTTCTTTCTCAAATTAGTTTATCAAGAAAAAAAGCGTTAGTTTGACTGTTAAAGGGTATTTTTCTAGGACAGCACATGTGCTCAACAATAGCTTCTAGACCTAAGAAATGTCTTAAAGTTCTCAGAAATCCTCCCCCCCTCTCATCAAAGCCTTTGAAATTCACCGACTGTGATTGCTCTATCACTGTAGCTTTACGCTAGTTTTTGAATGACAGATCAACTTTGTCTTGGTGAAAAAAACGAGTGACTGAAGCATTCCCTGTTTAGTAGAAACCACAAATGCCTTTAGTATACAAATAAGCCTAGTCTGAAATAGCCAACATACACATCCAAATCCCGCTGTATAACTGCCTTAAAAAGTCAACATAGATTGTTTTAATTTTGAATGCTGGCACATATTTTATTATTAATGAAGATTGTTGCAATATTTTTCATCATATGTTTATTTATTTATTTATTCTAATTATTTGATGTAACTTATTGTTGTGTTTATGATTTCTTTCTGTAAATCTTTCTGGCAGTTTACATGTCGTATAGCCAAATGTTTTCTTTTTTTGTTTGTTTTTTGGTTCATATGAGTTGTGATAATTGTCGTGGGTCGGGTTTTAATCTCCAATCTCCACAGCTCTTGTAAAAAGAAGACGAAGAAAAAACGTAAAGCTCTTACCTTAGATGCAATCTTTTTTAAGGACAAGTTATTTTTTCTTAAATGTTGGCTTTTATAGCGCTTTGATTGTATGTGTATATCGATGTTGTCTATCGAAATAAAATATTTTCAAAAGGACACACGGTTTCAGGGTGGTTTGACGTTTTTGATAAAAACAATAAACGAACTTAGCGCAAAATCACATTTTTTGAGGGAGTTTTGCAAAACTTTAGTTCATGTATTTTTTGTTTATGGGCAAGTTTAAAAAAAAACCTTTATACTTTTAGACTTTGCACAAAACCTCTGGATTTGCAGTCCTCTTTTCTTGTCACAAATTATAATTTGCTAAACTTACATCTAATCTTCTAAAGAACTGTCAAAATGATCTGTACAATAATTTAAACGAAACGCTTCACTTATTAAGGATCTTTAAAAAAAAAAAACACGGATACACTTTGTGTCTATAACGCACTGAGATCTTTTAGAGTTTAAAGTTTTACAGAAGGAGATGAAGGGTTTTCATACAGACTTTAAAAGCCAGGGTAATTCCCAAACTTAGGCCCGAGGACCGTCCTAATACATTAATGCCCCATTATATATACATATACATTTTTTTTAAAAAGCCCGGCATTCAAAAGCCTAACTTTTCACATCTCTGCGCCTTCTCATCACAACAGGCTATGCTATCCACATTATTGGTAATCTAATAATTCTCCTTAAGAGGACACAGAAACACCAGAAACAACCTTTGCCAAACCCTTTCCCTTCGATTCCCAGTTTATCAGACTTATTTTCAGTAAATCACAGCTGCAGAGGCTCAATAGACGCCTTCCCTGGCATAGAAGAGTACTTAGGGCCTCATCATAAATTTCCAACACCATGTCATGACATGACAGGCGGACAAAGAGGTGGTGTATCAAAGCTCACCTCTGGAGCAGTAAAACATCTGTGTCCTTGGGAAGACTTATGCAGCTCGATTTATTTGGGATTAGAGCTGATTAGTACACTCCAGGGCTCAGTTGGTTTCATAACTGACCTCGACCCAGTCCGTATTAAGTTACTTGTAAGTTCGCATTTAAGTTTCAATTGTGGGTGCACTTCACCTTTAGTGCATGATCACGCCTGGTAAAACTTCACTTGCTTTTGATCTGGAAGAAGTACGTATGCGTATAATAAAAGTCACCTTTGCGTAGACTCTTTCACTTGCTACTGCAGAGAGTTGCTCCTGTTCATTAGAGCTCCACACTGCACCTGTCCAAGGGGGAAAAAAAAGAAACACACACAGATGCTCTCAACTGAGTGCTACTGGCCCTTAAAGTATCAGTGACAATACATCAAGACAGAGAGATATTTGAAGTGTGAGAATAGATGGAGTCAGTGGTTTGACACATGGAAAAAAAACACAATCTGGTAGTAATCACTGGGACATGCAGCCCTTCCTGTTCTGTTGTAAACTATCAGTCTCAATGATTGAGGCAAACAGCACTGAGCTGGGTGAAAATGAGGTAACATTAGGCTTCTTTCTCACACACAGTTTTAGGGTTCCAATTACAGTCAAGTGCTTTACTTGCGTCTTTATGTGGCCCAGGCGAGGCAGGGCACCCGTAGGTGCAACAACCGTTGCACCTGTACCTCCTGGTGAGGTTCCATTATGCTGGCCTCTCCTAAGCAGGGCTGAGCAGCAGGGGAGACAGATGGGAGGAGGGTCAGGTTACCCCTGCTGCTGCTGTTGCTAGCATGACCAGGTCAGGGTCAGAAAGCCCATGGAAACAACACACACACACACACACACACAACACAAAAATCAGAGTTGATGTGGGACTAAAAAGAAAAACCAACAAAGAGACATGTCGAATTTCAAATTGATTTAATGAAATGTTTCAATTTTCACATTTCTAATAAAGATAGCAGGACTCCGGTCATTAAAAACAGTTTGATATGTTGACAAGTAATAATGAAATCTTCAAGCCCCCCCCCCACTCTCTCTCTTATACAAAGATTATATTACAGGCATATATTTATACTCAGAGGTTTCTGAAGCCCTCAAAATTTGACACAATGTACAAAGATTTCTAGTATGAGAAGAAAAAAAATAACACACTAGGACTAACACTAGCTCATTTTCTTCACATATATAAGATACACAATCCTTATCTTGGTCCAAACTAATACCTCGAATGACTAAGCCACCAAAACAGGAGCAAAGACCCCTTATACAGACATCATCTATAAAATACAATCTTTAGATCAACTTCCTGGGTGGTACCTTCAAGTGGCTTTGGGGGGAATAAAAGCAATAGATGTGGTCCCGGTCTACTGTATATACATTCTTAAAAAAACAAACAAACAAACAAAAAAAACACAAACATGGATTTAACTCTCTCAGCCTCCACTTCCCTATTTGGGTTTCCTGTTTTTGTTTAGAGAATAAACAAACAAACAAAGGCAAGGTATAAGAGAAGGAGGAAAAAAATAACAGGAGAGCATGGGGAAAGTAAGGCATAGTAGTGCACCAGATGGGGATAGTGTTGCAGCCTGGGTGGAGCCCTCAGAGGGTGTGAGTGTATAGTGTATGTGTGTGGGGAACACCTGGCTACCATGACAACCCGAGCATGGGAGGTTGAGGAAATGAGAGCACCAGTCTGGCTGTTGCTAGGAGGGCTGTAAAAGAGTCCAGCTCTGGCATGCCACATAAACCGAGCCCCTCCTTCCAACCCTCCCACAAACACTATCCCTCCGTGTGGCCCCAGGAGGGCACACAGGATGAGGATCATGGGAAAGAGAAGGAGGCTGTGCCACTTGATTCCATTCACAGATAAAGATGGAGCAATGCATTACCTATTTTAAAAGACTAAAAACAAGAGAACCCCACAATTCCAAATCCATCTGGTGTTGTTGTTGTGGAAGCACAAGACGCTGACCTTTAGCGACACACGGGAGGAAAGCACTTTGTTTTAGACAGATAATGAGGAGACGTGATGCAGGTCACATGATGAAGAGGAAAAATAAAAATTTGATAACTGGAGGCAGAGGTGGTAGGAGACAGCATCATAGAGGACAGACATTACACAGGCACTATGAGAAGCTCGGTCAGAAACTTGCACACTCTCTCACACTCACGCACAGACCCACACCAGTGCATGCAGTTAAGATTCACTTGAGGCTCTGGCGGTATTTTTCTTTAAATAGCACACTAATACATGAAACATCACAACAGCAAAATAATCCAAACAGTACTATCTGTATACATTTAGCAAACAGACATCAGCAAATCAAACTTAAAGCAATTTACATCGAAGAAGAAAAGAGAAACAATATAGTTAACCAATAACAGCGAGTGCAAAAATGTTGGAATGTTGATGTCTTAGCTTTACAGGACAGTGAAACTGACAGCAGAGGAAAGAGACAGGGACTTATTCAATTACTGGACACAAGCCTATGTTAACAACATCAGAAAACAATTACAAATGCAGTCTTTTCTCATTCCAGGAGTTGCATAAATCAAATCTTGACACAATCCATCAGTATTCATTTAAAAAGGAAAATTAGAGTGATACAAATACAGTCTTTCCATTGTAGGAGGATGGTCCACAAACATGGTCAAAACTGGTGCTATAAGCAGGACAAAAACTTCTGTCACTAACTGGTGTTTTTGACACAGAAAGGTTGTGGTGGGTGCAAAAGGAAGTAAAAACGCAGACGTGTTTATAAATGGAAACCAATTTCTTGTGCAGCTTTAGAATGGTGCCACTTTCGATTGTGTCATTCAGTGCTTTCTTACATTAAGTGTTGACATTGATGAGATAGAGATGCCTCCCATTCCCTTACTACAGTAAAAAGGTTTGTTTCTCAAGTGCATTAAAATTACCAGCAAATTTGAATAAAAATTGAAGTTTCATCACAGGCTGCTTTAAGACTTCAAGTCTTCCTATTTTGCTGATTCTTGAGCTGAAACCACTGGGATGAACATAAATAGCTTAATATGGCGTTAATTTCGATAAACGCAAACACAAATGGAAATGTGTCAATGAAATCATGGACTGCCACTTATATTAAAAATTGCAATATTCTCCAGTTTATATGACACTAAATAAAACACAGCAAAAACAAAATAACTCTTGCAGTCATGGCTGGGTGTGTGAGGTTCTTCAAGAAAAGATTAAAGGCTGCCCTGTGGGTGTGGGTGAGGTGGGTTGAAGAGCTCAGCTGGAGGATTTGCTTATAGCGCTGGCTGATCGACGGAGTTTTCCAGAAACTCTGTTCCTTGTGGCACGGGGCATGTTGGGAGAGACCTGGTCGACAGAGTCCGTCGTTCCTGTTGAAGCACTGATATCTGTGCTCATGCTGCCAGTGAAGGAGCCTGGGACAGAGATGGAGGAATTGTTTGAAGACAGAGAGGGAAGAAAAAGACAAAGTTATGGAGAAAGACAGAGCCGATCATACAAGGAAGAGGTTCATCGGGGTTTGTTTTACTATCGTATATCCCAGCTTGCTGTGTCATGCATGTTGCTGCTCCCCAAACCAAAATTACCCAGGTCATTGATTTTTCACCAACATTGACAAAACTAACAATGCAAACTATATAATAATGAATACAATTGTTAGGATTTGAGTTTGTTCTACCCTTTAAGCCATTAGAATAATAAAGATGAGTGAAAGCGAATAAAATATTTCAGAAATTACATGCTTTTTTCACATGCTGCAGAAAAGCAAAGATTGTTAAAAGACAAGCTGACTTTCTTCCCAGCAAGTGTTCCCAGATGCTTATAATGTATGAAAAAAAGAAGGCTAACCTCCGTAGCTATGGGTAAGAAAATGTATTAAGTTCGCAGTATGAGAGCAGAATGCTTTGAATGAAAATAAAATTACACATTATGCTCTTGTTGGGAACACTGTGGATGCTTCCCATTGTCAAACATTGTCCCTTTTTCAAAAAAACTTCACATCCATCATTACAGGATGGCAAACGGCAATAAGCTGGGAGGTGTGCACGAAATGCTGCTGAGGACAATCAAGTATTGTCAACGCTGCCACTGACTTCCTCAGTGTACCCCTGAACAAGCCCAAACTGCGTGCCCCCCACCCGCCTTTGCCTCATGCCTCGAGTTTAAACAACTTTTCTGCTTTGTCGAGATGGCATCTGGTTGCCTATTTTCTTTCCTATCCTTTTATTTCTTGCCATTTTTCAGAGGCATCTCAAGTTGCAGTGGCTAAAAGGAATGGCAGATGGCTGGAGTAACAGACACTCAGCAGCACAGTGGACACAGGCAGCATCCAGGGCCATGGCTCACTGGGAGACAAGGGCTGGGCTATTGATGAAACATTGGATATGTGCATTGTGAAGGGCTAGGTGGGAGGTGAGGGGGTCCGAACATGCGTTCTCAAATCTGCATATGAATATAAAAAGGATCAAAATGTGGGTTGGCCTTTCTGGGAGAACAAATCCTGCATTCCCGTATTGTTCGACTCATTCCTGCAGTAAACATGTTGTTTTACAAACTGAAATGCATTTGCTGCAAAGCCCAATGATAGACGTGGACGGCAACCACCTATTAAAGCTAATATACACAAACAATAATGTTGTTCAGTTCACCACCCACTCAACATCCCTTTTCGTTTAGCACCCATTAAAACATGCTGCTCTAAACAGTCATAACTCCCACTGTGACACTTGATGACTGTGGCTGCATCAGCTTCTGAAGGATGTTCTTCACTGTATGGCCTTATGTAAGAATTAATTTTCATAGTAAGGTAGACAGAGAAAAAATATCACCAATTCAGAAGAGGCTAATGTGTCATCATTATAACCCAGCATTTCCGCTCCTCACTCAGACCAAGCTGCATTACAGTGTGGTTTGTTTCAGATGGAAAGAAGAAGGGAGAGACCCAGAGAGAAAGAAAAAAAAAAAAAAAAAAAAAGAGTCTTTAAATGCCCCTGCTATCCCATTGGTCCCCTCTGCAGCAGTTCAAACAAGGCTTTAGATGACAAAGACGTCTTCCAGTGCGGCAGGTGTTAGTCTCAAAGTCTGCCCCAGGCAAACAGGCACACTCCAACAGGAGGAAATGAGGGGGGTGGAGGGATTGAGGGAAAAAAGGAAAGACAGAAAAAAAGAGAAGTGTTTGCTGGGGGAAGAGATAAAGGCACGCCACATGCAGAAGCGAGGGCCAGAAGTATAACCGTATTGTACATGCTGCTACTTAGTCAGGTGCTAATTGTCCCCATCGTGCATCACTCTCAATTACCAGCCTGGTCTAAACAGTAAGGCACCCCCCAAATAAACAGTCTGGTTTCTCTGTCCCTTTCCCTTTGTCAGAGCACTCAGTAAATAAAGCTTGGTTAGTACTGAATGAAAGGAGGAGGTGTGTGGCGGGGGAAAACAGCCAGGATGAGTGAAGGGTAGGTAGGCCGCTGGACGGAAACAAGCTTCTGGTCTGACTTAGGGCTTACCTTCGCCATAAACAGTTTTTGGACCTTTAAGATATTTTTAATCTAAAAGGGAAAAACAGAGTAGAGCATCACATGAGAGAGCAGTGAACATACAGTCCGACACCTACCATAACACACTGTAACAGAACAAAAAACAACCCTGCAGAAATGTAGTGGAGTGTGGGGATACTCTCAGGCGGTGTGTGTGCCGTCGTGGTTGGTTTTTACCGGAGAGTTTAGAAGTCAAACAAGGCTAACAGGTTTGGATGATGGGTTAATCTACAAGTTTTTCTGGAGATACACCGAAGGCTATAATGTCTGATGGTACATGATGAATCTCTCCAATTCACAGATTTCAAAAGTAATTATGACAATTTTGAAATCCAAAGCACAAATGGCCAGTTCACATGGCAACCACAGGCTGAGAAACATTTACCACCAATGTTACAAGAGAAGAGGGTTTGGATGAGAGAGTAAAAGATTTTGGGGTCATGGGAGCTTTTGAGTTGTTTTATCCACTAGAGAGAAGTATTGGCTTTCTCATGTGCAGTTATGCATTTGATAAAAAAAGGAACAGACAATAACATAAACATTACAAACTGAGCACAGCAGTGCACGGTAACAGGCAACGCACTGAGGATGAGGGTCCACATGACATAAGGACTAGTTCATGCAGGAAGCCGTGAGGCTGGACTGAGGTTACATGATAAAAGTGAGGTTGCATTAGAGATCATGGAGGATGAGGCTGGGGAGGATACTAACAAGGCAAAAATGTAAATAGATGCATGACTGACAGCAGAGGGTTAAATGCCTTGCAGCAAACTGATGAAACACTGCAGGAGCGCTTCATTTAGCAATTACCATGCAGGATCACCAGCTTAATTCGAGAGCTTTTTGTTTTAACAAAAGGGCTAAATCAAGCGCAACCTTTAGTTTTTTGATGACGGTTGGGTTCACAGTGACCTAAATGAATGAATAATTGGATGCTGGTGGGCTGTTGCTGGGCATCATGCCTAGTGTGAAGGAAGCAGGCAGAATCTTACAGTCCAGTTTGGCCCAGGGGTACTCCATGTCCCAAACCATCCCCGGCCAACGCCTGCACGCTGTCATGAAGCATGGATGACATGTTAGTGGCAGCAATGGGAGCCAGAGCAGGATGCACAGACAGACAAGATAGATAGACAAACTCTCACTCTCTCACACACACACACACACGCACACACACAGACACACACACACACAAACATGAGAGGCCAGTAGCACATTTCACAAAGGTGAGAATGAGGAGCAGTGTCAGCCAGCCATCACTGCCATACTAAAGCTAGTTGATGGGACACAGAGAATCAGGCCGATTACAGTGATAGGCTTATTCAGGTACATTAAATGGAGCCATGTCATGCATATGATCCTAAGAAAAAAATAAAAACAACACTTTGCACAAACTAGCAAGAATACATGAAAACAAATACAACCAGCTATGGTAGTTGAAAGATGTTGTTAGAGAGAAAACATTTAGTCGAGTAATCGATCAGCAGAAAAGTCTGGACAAAAATCTGCAACAATAAGAATAAAAACAAACAAACAAAAAACATGAATGCAAAAATAAATACTGCCTTTTTCCAAATTATTTATTCTGGATACATTCTACATTTTGCCACATTACTTATACTAAAGCTAAACTAGCTATACTAAAGCTTTCTTTATAGCCAGTGTAAACACAAAGAAAGAAACAAGGAATAACTTTTGTTAAAAAAAAAGCCACTAATTATATTATAATATGATACTCCTTCTTTAGGAAACGGCTCGGCAACTTCAAGAAATAATTCACTGTTATAATAGCTAAATGAGTACCATACAATATCCTGTGGGGCAGACCAGTCTAGAGACAAAATGTGAATGGATAGAGCTACACATACACGCTTGGTTTTATTAGTCGAATAATCTATTTACATTTGTAGATTCCGGAGAAATACAAATTGCCATTCAGAAAGAGTTTCCGCAGCAGCGAGGGTGACATAGCAGCCTCACAGACTTCATTATGTTACGACCTCTCACATTAGCCATAGTGTATGTCTCATGCTGTGAAACATTATTCTAAAACCTGGATAACATCTCCATGCCCAGCCACAAAGGAAACCTTCTTCAGACACAAAGCTTTGAGCGCATACAATATTTTTAATCCTCTTAATGCCTCTATATCTTTATCTTTTTTTTTTACTCAGTATTTCTCTATAAAGGATAAAGTCTTTCTATATTATTAATACTTTTAACAATACCCATACAGAGACAAGAACCAAAAAGAATAAGCCTCTATTCGTTGTTAGTGTCTGTCTCTGACCTGGATTAGTTTATTTGTGTGTGGCACAGACCTCCGCTGTTACCTAAATATTACTGAAGACACATAACCCAGGCACAATACTGTACTCGGTCATGTTTCTTTATTATAAAAGGTGTGATCTGAATATCTTTAAAACTGCTGCCCTAAACCTAAGGATTGCCTAACCTTTTTACAGCCTATGAGGTAAGAAATGTGTGCATGTGTAACATTCTCTTCGTTTATAGACTGCTAGCTAAACAATGAAATCTTGAAAAGGGGAAAATCCCAAGACGTATCCGTAAACCTGGCTGGTGGTGATGCTGACAGGAGTTGAGAAGGTCAGTCCTGGTAGACTTTAACAATATGGGAACATAGTTGACCGCCTCATCGTACTGAATATTCCTAACTGCCATTTGCAGACCATATAGTTTTGAAAAATCTGATGGGCAATTTCACATAATAACATATTATTATAATATTACATACATTTTAAAATAAAAGATAATCATCGAAAATTTGGAAAATGGCTAGATATCTATGGTGTGGTATTGTAGAGTGCTTTCCTTGTCAAAACAGAACGTGTCGGGATCCAATAGAGTGGAAAAGTGCAATCCCGTATTGATTTCAGTCTTGTTGCAGATCGATCAAAGCTGGTAAAAGTAGGAAGAACAAGATAAGACACATTTTCCATTCTATTCATCATGGACTTATAAGAGTACTGTGCTGACATCCGTTAGCTGCTGTTTGTCGGTTGGATTGCTTAAGTGTTGGTGAATGAGCTTATGAAGACAACCACACAGATGCGTGCAAGCAAACACACACACTCTCGCACACTCACACACACACACACGCTCAGCAACTGCCATTTAACAAGGCTGCTTATATTCATAGGAAAGTAATTGCATGAAAAGATGCTGTTTGAAACAAGAGATGAACAGTGGTAGTATGAGTGGGGCTTCAAGAAGTCGAGAAGCAGACTGTTTGAAGTCAGACAGATAGTGGGAAGAGCTGAGGGATTGTCGTTTGATATTCATCAGTGAGTGTAGGCGTGGAAGAAGAGTGAGGGATCTGGGGGGTGGAGGAGGAGGCAACAGGGGCAAACAGGTGTTTTTAGAGGAAGAGGAGAGATTGATATGGAGGGAAAAAAAGGTTAGAAATGCCAAAGAAGCATGACGTGGAAAGTGGGGAACTGATGAAGCAGTAGTGAGATGGAAAGACAGAAGGAAATGAAGCGGAAAGAAGATAAAGAAAAAGTGAGGTGCAGTGTGCTTCATTTCTCACCTGTCCCACTCACTGGGTAGCCAGGAGACGGAGAAAAGACCTGAGAGGCAAAGTCTTCAAAGGTCATGACCTCTCTGTGGTTTTGAACAATGGCCTCCAAGTAAAGCGCCCGCTCTTCATAGCTGGTTGGCTGTTGTTAGGGGAAATAATGGCATGATGGAGAAGAAAAACAAGGCAACAAGGTAGATGGCCTTCACTGTACAGTTACCCATCCTAAAACAAAATAATTCAAAATACAATATATCCACAATTTCAAAATACTATAAAAACATCAATTTATGTATGGCACAGGTCAGGTTTTTCCATTCGAGCTTTATAGATTCATAGTACTATGAGAGTGAGAGGGGAAAGTGAGATGGAGCTTTACTGGGCAGGGTGACTCCACCATCAGCAACCCAGCCAGAAGCAAAGATGGAACAATCAGCCATGCCACACTGCCTCAAATAAGAAAGCCGTCTCCAAAACAATCATAAAAAAAGAAAGAAAGAACACATCCATTCTGGCATGATGCTCCAAACCTCTCCTCTCCCCCTTTCTCATCCCTCTTTTTGCTCTAATAGAACCCCTGCTGCAGGCAGCATGTCTAGGACCACCCTCCCCGATGTGCTGCCTACCACTTCTCCGTGCCATCAGGGGGAAAATTGGAGCCATTTGAAATTCAGAGTGACAAGCAGTGACTGCAGCCTGGGCAGCGAGCATGCAGGATGGATGGCCGGGTTTGAAACAGAAAAGCTCAAATAAATAAATATATAAATAAATAAGCCTGCAAAATGGCTGCTGGGTGAGGGTGAAAAACATTCTGATGGCCATTATCATATCATTATGAAAGATATATCGTGCTGTGTCGGTTGTGGAACGGAGACTAGTGCTAGATAAAATATGGTGAAGGGACTATTGGAGTAAAAAGGTCTATCCGATGGCATGCTAGTAAGTGCTCTGAAATTTAACAATGCGTGTGCCTGTTTGACAATGAGTCTGATTATTCTCACTGCTGTCTGTTGTGACCATGTTTCCTTGATTGATGACCCCCTAGAAATTGCTTGACAAACACATGCACTCTCAAACATATACAGATCTAGTCCCTAAATAGTCCCCCCCCTCCCCTCCCCTCCCCCCGATTCCCCCACAACCTCATCTCATTCAGACTGCCAAGGTGGAGTGGCACTGGGCTGTTGCTGAAGCCAAGGCTGAACCAGGACTAGCTGAGATAGACTGGACTGGGCTGAGAGCCTCTGGTCTGGGTTAGATAGATAGGACGAGACAGTCACTGGGCAGGGGGCCTGCTGTGGGCACATGCCGCCACAGCAGGGGCCAAGGCAGCCATGACCAATGGCTTTGAGTGGAAGTGTGGCAAAGTGGGGGTGACGGGCACCTGAGCCGGGACACAACAGAGGGTACAACAACAAATCTGCTCACAGGGACAGACAGAGATGGACAGAGGGCAGAACAAGACAAAGAATAGGGTAAAAGAAAACAATAGGCAGCGTTATGGGTTTTGCTTTGTTCAGTTCCAATTATTCAGTCAGTCTAATATTAGAATTTAATTTATTACTGTAAATGCTATTTTAACATGGAAAGGAAAAAGATGGAGACAAATACTACATACAACATATGAAATAAAAAATGAAAGGTGTCCTTTAAACACTTGACTAGTTTAGTCAAAAATAAATAAATAAAAAGATTGGTCTACTCTCCTCAGTTATTTTGTGACATTTTACTGCAAAAGACGAGTCTTGAATAAACACAGACTTGTCAGGGCAGAACATAAGGAAATCCATTAAAATAAAAGCTCATACTTCCCCCATCACCAAGGAATGGAAAAAAAAAAAAAGGAATTTAAGTAGACCAAAAGAACTGTCAGGTAGTATACGGTATCTAATTCACTATTCTTTACAGGCCCAACATCTCCATTTAAAAGATGCGTAGAAGCATGACTACAAGCAAATATAAGCACTTTTCCATGTGCTCTATATCTGTTTTCTAGTCATAGCCAGACATGCAACGTCACTGTTTTCTGTCACTTGCTGGAAACAGTGTTGGACAAAGAGTGGGCATCCCAGGCTCTGCTGCCATGGTAACTTGGGTCACACCTTTGTGTGGTGGGTCATATCCAGGGTTTTTATGGATAAAAAACATAGAGAAAGATCATTTGTAAAAATAAGAAAAAGTTTCCATATAGGTGACAAATAAAAGACAAAGTATAGGAGAACGAAACACTTGATGAAAAGAAATGAAGGCGGTTGGAAGGAAGCAGATAAATGAAAGACAAGGTTGGGGAGAGGGAATGAGAACCTCGGCACAGCGTGGGTCAACAGAGCCATATGGCTGTCCATTATCCGAGATGCAGATGACTGGAGGCCTGTTATTGAGATTCCTAAAGCAAATATTGACTCCAGCTGGAGCAGACGCTCTCTCTGACTCTGACACACGCCTCTCCTCCACTACTTCCTTCCGCTGCTCTCTATCCAAGTTAGACAAATGGATTGTAGTGGGTGAGAAAAAACTTTAAAGAATAAAATTAAGGTAGATGGTGTAGAATCATCAACAGATGATGGAAAATATATGACAGGCAGTGGAGGAGATGAACATGAGATTGGGGGGGGAACTAATAAACGCTATTTTGCAGATGACTGAAAGCGAGAGGTATAATTAGCTCACGTAAGTAAATGTACGATGCTATCTGTGTGTAAAAAAAAATTGCTGCACAGTAATCA
Organism: Channa argus; assembly: GCF_033026475.1. NCBI lineage: Eukaryota > Metazoa > Chordata > Actinopteri > Anabantiformes > Channidae > Channa > Channa argus. Next base: position 6,913,854 of record NC_090212.1, read on the forward strand.
GACCTGATGTACATGAGGGGTAATCTTGCCTTTCTCTCTCTCTTCCACTCCCTCGTCTTTCTGCCTGTCTCTAATTACTAAGCCATGGGCACAGCTTGTTCCCCTGCATATCCCCAGATGCTACTGCCTCCATGCAGTAACTTAATCAAGGGACATGTCCACAACAGTGACGCAAAGACCAACTCTGTGAAATGGACGCCAAATCCGCTGACAATGAGCTACTTTTGCGGAAAAATTAAGCTACCCACTGAACATGGATGCCTGGCAATACTTCATGCTCATTGTAAACTTGTCTGGAAATGTGCAGCACAAAATACAACATTTTACACTTTATGAAAATGGTCTGCGTTATCAAAGACCTTGTGATGAAATCTATCACATAAGGCTCCATTATATTTTGTGCTTTAAAAACATCTCATAAAACAAGGATTGAAATCTAAAAAGAAAAATGCACAGAGATCTACATTTCCACAGATGGACTGCAACCCAAGTCACCCGTGACATAACTGTCATTTACAGCTGAACTAGGTAGACAACCACGACAAGCCAATCAGTGGGAGAAGTGTGTATCACACCACTTTGGGAATTTCCAAGTAACCCCTACGTTCCAAGAGGCTGCATTCCTATTAGGAAGAATAGAGGAAAGCCAATGTAATGTCTATAAAGCGTGGCACCCATTGGATAGTAATACGAAAAATCTCCCAGGTCTGAGTTAATGTAAAACGACTTCAGTTAGTAGACTGATATCTGGTGGTATGGAGGTTGTGGTTAGGGCGTTATGAGAGTGCAGGAATAGTAGCAATAAAGAGAAAAGCACCAATCTTATCTATTAACTGCAAAATTCACACATTTGTGATAATGTGTTTTTCTGGATAACATCCTTATCCACCCCGCCCTCTGCTTGCCCTCTCTTTCTTTTTCACTAGTGGTGAGAAAGACTTACAGCTAGCATGTGGCATATCTGGATAGATGTGTATCCCAAACAAACACAGTATATAGTATAATGAAAATGTACAGATAATTTATACAAAAAAGACATTAAAATGCTTACATGCCAAAAAAATACATGGAGGTGCTGATCAACTGCATAATCTAACAATTTCATACTTGTGAAGGCATATGTGCAAGTATATATATGTGTACATGCATATTTATACGTGGGTGTGTGCACGTACATATGCATGTGTGCTGTCCAGATGGCAGAGGGGTAGCTATGGGGGAATGGTGGGGGTCAAGCATCTTTGTGGATCAAAGCCAAGGTCAGGGCAGCAGCAGTGGCCCATGGTCAAGGTGAATAGAAACCTCAGATGGCTCTTCATTAGCAGGCTGCCCCATCCCTGCTGGACCCCATCGGCAGGCCGCCACCAACCCTCGTCATCATCTTCCTCACTCTGTCCATAGGGACTGGTTCTGAAAATGCTTGTCCACTGGGATCTATTTTGGGCTGTGTCTAACTCCACCCAACACTTGCAGCCATATACACATGCTCACACATAGGAGTGTGTGCATTAAGTACCTGAACACAGACACACTAAATCCGGAAGGAAGGCAGGCAGGCAGGCAGGCAGGCAGGCAGGCAGGCAGGCAGGCAGGCAGGCAGGCAGGCAGGCAGGCGCGCGCATGCGGGCGCACATGCGCACACGCGCACACGCGCACACGCACACACACACACAGTACTCCCTAAAAGAGCCAGTGTTGACCTCTGAACTGGTATCTCTCTGGAGAGCCGCATCCTGACTATCCAATCTCAGTCATTGTGTTCCTCAGTCCCTCTGCTGACAAAAGGCCTCATGCCGACACTGGCCTCTGACACACACTCAACATCTTTTAAACACACAGAGCCAGAAGGGACATCACGACTTCAGAAATCATTCTGTAAACACTTTACATTCAGTGTTGTTTTTTGCCACCTGTATAAGGCCTTTATATGAAATTCAAGTGTTTTAAGCAAACCTGTCTTAAACCTATAAGACAGAAGAGTGATGAGCAAAAAGGTATTATTAGGTTTATTTAAGAACTAGAGAATTACAAGAGCCATGTACGTTCCATCGTAGTGAGATGCATGAAGATTCTTTCTAGACTCTAACTGGTCTTAACAATCAAATATAAAGGCTCATCTGGAGTTTATTGAATGGTGGTTTAAACAAGAGAAAACATTATCTGTCACATATATATTTATATGTGGTAAATAAGATAATGGTAACCTGCACTGGCTGGTGGATTCGGGCAAATTATCTGTATCCTGGCCAAAACTCCAGACCAGTCTTGTTTTCCACTTTTATCATAGACAGCAACTCTACTTTCATTCTTCCTTTAATTTAGCTGCGTGCATCTTATTGTCTGCAGCCTGTTGTTGCACACATGCACAGTTGGAGAAAGCTGTTTAGAAACCAGTTTTCCCCATATACATGGCACTTAAATAACCAGGTTACGGTCGGTTTCTCAGAACACCCGATTTCTTAAGACCATGTAAACGCAGTCAGTCTAAATTTTCTATATTTGAAGCAAATCCAAAACTAAATAAAATGACTGACACAAACAGGGGCAGACCCATAGAGTGCGTTTAAATAGACTTAAGTAACTAATGTCATGTAAACAGTAAAGCTGGTTTCCAAAATGGGGGGGATAAAGGAAACCTGGTTTCCTCAGGTAGATTTCTGTAGGAGAACTTAGAAATCTTTGCCATGTATAAGGGTAACCAGGTTTCTAATCGACTCTCTCCATCTTGGCATGTGTGTAACAAAAGGCTGCAGACAGCAATTTGCAACTGAGTGGAAGGCTGACTGAGGGAAAGATCATTAAGGGGGTGATGCTGCCCTGTTTTTAAAACAAAGTCTGCCTGAAGTCAGAGACAGAACATCTGCCTCTAGTCTAAATAAGCCATTTCCCCCTTAAGGATTTCTTACATTTTGACATTTCCATTGAGGATTAGCTGCATCTCTCCTTTTGTTTCTTTTTTCTCCCCCAGCGCTGTCAATCTGCTGCAATACAGACATACACACACATAAACCCAGGCAAACAAGAAGAAAAGTCAGAAAGCAGCATTTCCTGTCACTATACAGTCGAAATCTGGGAACCAGGCTTCCAAAAAAAGTCTGACATGGAGGAGAAATTAGGTTACTTTTCTGCTGCATGCATACGCAAATTTCCGGTAACCAGGTTTCTTAAGTGCATGTAAACTCCATTTTCCGCTTACCCCAAAAAGCTCATTTCTCAGAGTACCCCGGTTTTAAGTCCCAAATGTTGGAAAACGGGTTCAATGAGGGTATTTGATTGATTTAACTTTCACTTTTGTCAAAGACATCCCTTATCAAGTTGCATGTTAAACTGATCGATTTTAAACCGTTATTTTAAACATGGTAGACAACAGAACTGCATATTTGTTCTTAGTCAGAAAATTGTGACTTGTCTCCTTCTAAATCTTCACAAACTACCACTTTGAGAAAGAAGGAAAACTGATGTCAGTTAAACACGGGTTTTCATTTAACCAGTCCATAAAGCTTTGCATAAACTAGTCTTAGTCATGATGTACTGTAGATGTACATTCTACTGTTAGTGTTCTTATGTTGAGAACAATTCCTCAGGACTCCATGGCAGTAACCAAGGTTAATCCTGTTTGTAGAAGCGCTGGTGGTATAAGGGGGTCTTATAGTGAAGAGGGATAGTTTAGAGATGAGGTGGAGGGTGCCTCAAGGTGCTTGACCCCCTCATCTATTAGCCCCCACATCTTCCCATTAACCTGGGCCAATCAGCTTGACCTTGGTGAGGAGAGAAGCTCAGGAGTAGCTCACAGCACCATTGACTCTGAGCAGTCACATAATTGGCCTGTTAAGGGGAAGGTACTGGGAGTGCTTGGTTTTGCTGGGGTGCCACAGCAATCTGGATAAAAAAGGAGATTTGGTCATTATTACGTTATTACGAGACACTACTCCACCTCATCATACCACGAATGAACTCAAAGCAGTTTCGCTAAATGTCAATGATACTGCTGGTCCATATGATTACATTGGGGGTTAAGTCTCCTACTTAAATGGTGAAGTAAGAAAAAAAACTTTTCAGAATTTAAAATCATGGGTCAAAAAGCCAGGCTACAGAGATCTTCAAATAGCATTCAGGGTTGTTTCCAGCATTATATTAGGTATAAAATAAGGTATGAAAGCTCGTGGGACATGTTTAAGTCAACAGGAAATTGCAGTGCCATCTCCAGGAGCCATTGGTATGGAGAAATGGATTGGACTGGATGAACTGTTACTCATTACAGAAAAGGAGATAAGCAGTAGAAAAATGGCAGACAGGCAGGGAAATGTCTACGGGATACACAGGCAAACATCAAAGGACACAACTATGAAGAAAGAACGGGGACATGGGAAGGAGGGAGGGGATACAATGGAAAAGATAAAGAAAAGAAAGAGGGGTAAAGCAGAGCAGGTGTTGATTGGAGAGAGGCCGGGCGGTGAGTGCCAGTGGTACCTGTTGTCACACTGAGGACTGAGGTGTAAAGCTCGTCTCAGCAGAGGCCCTCAGAGGTGTGAGGTGATTATGGGAAAACGGGGATGAAGACAGAGGCATTTAGATGGAATAAAATGGGAAGGAAAGGAGAGATGGGGACAGAGGGACTGAATGCAGAAATAAAGCTGGCCACAGGAATGATAGCAGAGTGGGAATGAACAACAGATTGAGATGGATAAAGTGATAGCATGCATGACAGAAACTAGCCAGTAGGTTGACTGTATAGTGTCTGTATGTGTGTGTCCCATTTTATGTGGCAGGTACTCAAACTTTGGTGTCTCATTAAACAGCTTTTTGCTGTAGACACAGCAGCAGGACAGAAAACATCTCAATGTGTCAAAGATGCATTATGATGAGTGGAGGTGTTTGCAGGTCTCATTTTCTAGGTGAGCATAGACATACACAACATCCGATGCTCTAGAGAACCGACTGGTTTCAGAGAGTTTTAATAACTAGCCTAATTAGCAGCAGGTCCCAGAAACTGGAACTCAAGAGCCCCAAAGGAGTCGGGTCAAACTGTAAGCCCAGGTTAATGACTCCTCCTGAGGCGTGAGTTTCCCACAGCAAGAGCTTTCTAAGCTCCAACCTCCACACCTCTGTATCGTCCATCTGGCATTCAGACAGCGTGAAGGGAAGTTATGGTTCTGACATTATTCCTAACCTGTGACATCATCACTGCCTATCAGTGACTTCACATGGGTTTGCCACAGCTGCAGACAAAATCTGATGTCTGCTAGCCGACATGACCAGGTTATTTATGAGAGGACTGGAGAAGGTAGTCACCCATTTTCTCAAGTCTCTGGAAGCCCACCATTTCTCCAAGGGACACTAAAAATCGATTTTTGCTCCACAGCAAATCATAAGACCAGCACCTATATCTATGTAAACGTTGACCCTTAACATATGTGAAACTTACTGATTGTTAGGGGTTCTCAGCGAATAAATAATAAAACAAATCATCCTCACACATGCACACCAGAGTCTAAGGATAGCACCAAGATACCTGATGACCTCATAATTTGTTGTTCATCACAACATAACTGTCATAAAAGCCTTCTCAGCTTGTGTATTCAAATAAGCTGAGTCTGTAACCAATCTCATTTTCAAAGGATCCTGGTCTCCATTGATGAGTCCTAACACAGCAGCCTTAGATGTGAAACACAATGGATCGACATGATTAATCAAACACAGGCCCATTATAGTCACACAGACCTCCACCGTGCATTAACAGAAAGTCATAATAAGATGAGCTACAAAAGCGTGATAGGGATGAAGATTACCAGATACAGTTCTGTGACTGGCTGGGTGAGAGTTCTCTCTGAAGGTCTCCTTTGTCACTGCCGATGGCCAGAGTGACATGAATGCCTCAGCCTTCTGGAAACATTATTAGGTTGGGACAAAGGTGGGCATCTTATGAGCTATCTAAGGTGAATATACGTTGCATTTTGCTTTCAGTTCCTGCTATTTTAATTTTTCAGGATCGAGACAGGGAACGAGAGCATCTATCTGATCTCAATTTGAACTTTTAATAAAAAGTCAAAGATGAAACCAGGAAGGGCACGCTGCAGATAGACTTTGACTGAAGTATTATCAGGCTACTGCCTCAAAGTTCTGCTCTGCTCACCTGTACCAATCTCAGAACACAGCATCAATCAAAGTACACCGACATTCTATAATCTACTCTAACTATCTAGACCATCAGTCTGTTCAACCAGTGTGACACTTAAATTGCAAGAGAAGTTTGCCATCTTGGGGTTATGCCAAAGGGCTCTTATTTTAACCCTACAGTAACACTGTTCAGACAAGCATGGATTAAAAATTAAAATGAACAGAAAATTGCTTTTGCAATTTTAATGATGCTTGTGGCATGTGCAATAGAATAACTGTGATGCGTTAATGTTATGCATCTTTGTCTGCTTTCCCGCCAAGAAATGCTGCACATGAAATCTCTTGTTCCTTCTATTCTCCTATCTGTGAAAGGTTCATCAAGCCAATTAGGCTGTTTGGCCTTATGCAAAATGCCAGTTATTTAGCGGGAATGATAATGATTTGTGCTAGGTTACATATGATTACAACTGAGGTGAATGCATAGAGAAAAGGGTTAGTTACTAGGGGACAAGCGTGTATTTCATTTGCCCTCATGTTTTTATTGTAGGCATATTTCAATCAATGCCATTGAGATAACAATGAAATACAAAATTGTCTCTAAAAACTAAATATGCTGTCGTGGGCCCCTCAGATGAATTTGGTTATATCACTTTATCCAAATGGTGATAATAATGATGACTGAATATGTTGTTGTTGAAGGGCTATACTTAAGATGTAAAAATTATTTGCAAGGCAATTACAGTTGCCAAACTTCGCCCTTACTTCCACTCAAATAAGTATGTAATAGTCCTTTTAAGGAAAGAAAACTGTGTATTCGAGTAGGTCTAAAATCCTGACTACATAAAGTCAGATTTAGAAATTGTTTAGCCTCCTTCACAATCTGAAGGCAAGAAGGTGGTATGTCTGGATCTAATGTGCTGGGTAGGTAAGGGGCTGGGCAATAGCCAGAAATTGGGACTGAGCCTTCAATCCAATATAACCGTATGAATGAGTAGGGTGGCAAAGGGAGATATATGTATATGCACACACACACACACACACACAAAAAAAAAACCTTGGGCAAAAAAGAAAATGGACTTCTGTGTTGGCAACAGCTTTTTCCTAATCCTCGCCCCTGGGCTATATTGTGCAGTCAAGCAGGCTATTACATGGCAACAATTAGGGGGGCTGGAGCCCAACACCTGGTCATCTCCTATTCTGGCCCTTCAGTGGCAGCTGACTGTACAGTCTCACAGCCAGGTGGCCCTCCTTCAATGACATTAGCTAGTCACTCCAGGGTTAATCAGGAGCCTGCCATCATCCAGTGGGCATGCATAGAGCTCCATTCAGAGTGTAAGCCTTTATAGGGAAAGGGGTGATAGAGACAATGTTAAAAAAACTTGTTCAACGGAAGACCTCAAATAGAGAGCCCAGATAATTAAATTTAACTTTAGGGAGGGGCTAGGCCCACTTAGATACATGGCCTAAGTTTGGTGCACTGCCTTGATTGGCTCAAGCAGAGCTTGCGGCACGTCAACTGTGCATCCTGCAGATTATAATGGACCCTTTCATGGGTGGGGAAAAACAGATGGAGGAGTGGGAAGTGCTATATATCCACGCAGACGGACGGTGATGTGGGGGGGGGGGGGGGGGAACTGGATTTTGTCAAAGTCGGCATACACAAAAACAAGTGGGCGTAGTTAGAGCGGCCCCCGGTCATATCTGCCGGCACAAAACAGCCCCATTCCAAAGCCCTCTAGCTTGAAGATCTAAGGGTAAACAGCACTCATCAGAATAACAAAGGCTATAGATTTGTACCCAAATCAGCTAGAGTCTCATTAATAGTAATTAGAAGCTATACATAACAAATGAAGATGTGTACACTACATTAAACAAAAGGTACTGTGTGGTGCTGAGTATCTACACACTGTTGGATAAGTGGATGTCTGCAACACAAAGCTTTTCTTACGGTTCATTCACAACAACAGGAATGAACAGTTGAAATAAAACAGAAGTAAGCACCATATGTTGACTGAATTTTCATGCTAACATTATACAAAATGATAAATATACATATCTTTTAATGACCTCACTACTTGAATGTGTTGTGCCTGCCTGAACACCCAACAAAGCTTTGTTTGGCATCAAACAAATATTATTACAGCCTGTTGTACTGAACAGACAGAGAAAGACTACGCCAATATTCCTCGCTGTTTCTCTTTAGCAACAACCACTACTTGACAATGAAACAGAGACTATCAGTATTAACACATCAAAAGACTGCTTTCTGTAGGAAAAGGCAGACAATGCACTGTGACGCATAGTTAAATGTTTTGTTTTTTTATATGGCTTTGTTTGTCTTGCCTTGTCTGTTAATGCAGAAAATTCCATTTAGTGCAAAAATGCAAATGCTGTGAGGCATAAGGACATCCTCTAAAATAGAACAATGGCCAAGAGGCCAGCAGAGGAGCAGACCCTTCCTTTGAACCATTTAAAGAGGCATTAATGTGCAACTTATAAATAATCAACTAATTCCTTCTTAAAAACAGCCAATTAAGACTGTGAAATTAAAAGCAACACGGCCTTATGTAAAGGAAAAAAAGAGCAAGCCTTGTTCAGATCAAAAAAAAAAAAAAGAATTGAAAATCTTATGGACATTTAGGGACAAAGAAACCCAATAATGTCACAAGGTGTCCTCACAAGACTCCCAAAATACCCAAGGCCACAATCAGAGACCAAGAGATTCCAGCAAAGAACGACAATGACATTTCACTGACATTTCCCAGCAGCATTGAATGCAGGGCTGTCTTAAGACGGTAAGAAATATCTATGGATATGCTTGAATGTGACACAGGCGTTGAGGGATGCAGGTTCTTTCAGGGGATGGCCTCAGCTCTGGGGCTTGTGATGAGGAGCCTGGACCCTGGGAGATTGAATGGTAATCACTGGAGCACAGATAATGGATGATTGAAGGCTCTTTCTGCGCCGCTGTTGGATTTCAATATCAGAGAGGCCCTAGAATTGGGATTCTTATCAGGGGCGGTGTGTCAAACAAAGGAGAGCTGAGCGTGAAATATGGGGTCCAACTCAGGCACACGACCCTGGCGATTAGCACAAGGATAAAAAAGGCCGCACAAACAAAAGAGGGCAGCTTGTGATGGACAAAGGGCTGTCCACTGTCTTGTAACAAGAGACATTGAAGGAAGAGGGGACATAAAAGAAGGGAAAGAGTACTTGGTGGTAGAAGGAGGACAAGACAAGAGTTTTGCTGAGATGGCTGGAAGATGAATAGTGACAGAGCCAACTGTTAAAGATTGTTCCAGACTCCCTGCTTCTGATGAGTAATAATGGGCCAGCAGGGATGAAATGCAATATAACCCGCCTCAAACCCATTCATACGCATCCAAACAAACACACATTATCATTCACATACACATTCAAACGCACTAACTCACATGGTGGCACGAGGCTTCACATCTCTGCCAAAACCATCACAAAAAAACAAAACAAAAAAAATAAAAAAATAAAATACAACAAAATTATTTCCATTTATTCCCAGATTTGGAGCGCTCCAGCTTGCCAGGAAAGCTCATTAACCCTCCCTTCAAGAACCCTGAGACAAAAAAAAAAAGGGGAAAACAAAACATAACTAATCAATGAGAATGCACCCATTGAGGAGGGGGGTGGACAAGAGCACGCATTCATTTGGATAACCTGAGAGGGCTAACAGCTTTTGCTTTAGTGTTGTTCTGGCTGGCTACAGGGCGGAGAAAGAAAGTTCATTAATTAAACAAGGCTAGGGGGGAACAGATGGAATTGGTAGCTGGATGCTAATCACTTAAAACAGACAGACAGGTTTTACACTTGAGCTAGAAGCACCACCATCAAACATCAATCACAAAGAACATGTTTTCTTAAAACAGGAATGCAGTCACTGCTAGTCCAATAGTGACACTGGGGTCAGGGTATTCCATCTGATGGACAGAGACCAATGACCTATTAGCAACTTAGTCTTTAGAGCCATTTCATTTGTTGTTGATATTTAGTGGGAACCATTTTTTGGACAATGGTCCACGGCTTAATTGGCAATGTGTCATTAACACCAAAACCAACACAGACAGTTACTTAACAACATATTAGTATCTAATTTGGGATGGTTACTCACTGTAAGAGCTACATATTCAAGTGTATGAGAAACACATTTGAATATGAAAAAAATAAATAAATAAATAAAAATAAACACGATGAAAGCCACGGTAACCTCTGCCCTTTTTAATCTGCAGGAATTTACTCTACTGAGCGTTTGGTGACAGAATATCTCTCTCTTTTGCAGCAGTAAAACAATAGAGCACCATTATTTTGAACACTGACAAAGTAGAGAATTTGAGCAATTGATAATCAATAGCATTATCATCAATTTGTTGTTTCATATATCAAAGTAAAACTACCAATTAAAATTAATTACCCACATAGCATGTATTTAATACTGCATTTGTAAAATGCACATTTTGTGAACTTTATTTTGAAATATACATTTGTGTCAGCAGAAAATGATGCCCAAACAATTTCTCATTTTTACTTCTCATTTTTTGCCAACCACCATTGGCAATTAAAACTTAATTTTTCTATTTACTTTGAATATATTAACTTTTGTGAACTTGTAAATCTTGAAACAATGGTATATTTCAATGAAAATTCTTCAGGAATTTAGATAGGTAGTTAATAAGTTTACAACATAGTGGAAATTAAGTATATCCAATTGCATAAAATATTTACATATCTAATACGGATATGGGTCTAACAACAGTGATAGTGGTGTTTATGGAATTCTACTTGATACACTTAGCCTGAGTTGGGACACAGAATGCAATCCCACACAAAACTGGTGGTGCGGCTGACTTTCAAATTGCCGGTCACAAACAGACAGATGTCAGACACGAAGGCATAACAGACGGAGAAAAGTAAGGGAGGGGCATGAGAGCGGGGGATCAAGTTTAAAAGTACACAGAGCATAACATTCTATGGTTTACAGTGCTATTTGAAAAAAACATAGTATGTTAATGTTTTTGATAATTTCTAAAACTGGCTTGCTTACAATCATGTTTCATGGGTTATTATTGAAACATAATCAAATGTTAGAACACAAATCAAAATTAGAAAAAAATTATATTACCCCGCTGCACTGGGAGGAAGCATTTTGCATAATTAGTCACAAATTAAAAACTAAGACAATCCTTATTTTTTGGAAATGATGTAATACAAACAGAACACATGGTGAACACATAGGTATAAAACACGTGTAAAAAAAACAAATCATAGTATGTTGTCATACCAGAGGCCCAACAAATTAAAGGCAGTTCCTGTCAACATACAAACGGCAACAGGAACAACAGTTTGACACCAGCAGTGTGTGTATGCTTTCCCAGGCGGGGCTCTGGGTCCCTGCTGTTGGCCGTCTGGTTCAACGCCTGCTCTACCTGTGTTTAAAAGGGGCCGCCCCCCATGATGCACAGACCTCAGAGTGCAGGCTAGGTTAGGCAGGGCTGTGCAAGGCTAGGCTGGGCCCCCAGGGGTTTCAGGGTGTGGGTGACATGCAGCGGACGCCTTTTGTTGCGGGGGGGGGGGGGGGGGGGGGGGGAGGAGTAATGCTATGAGTCATTCTACATTACCAGCAGGGGAGAGAGACAGGGAGAGGTGGGGGTGAAGATGGAGAATACTTTTGCATGTTGTATGAAGCTAGACGCCATATGCCATTCGAGCTGGGCAGCCTCCTGAGTCAGGGCTTCTAGTTTGACAGGCCTGTGCTTGCCCCTCTGCACCCCCAAAGCTACCCTTTCTCCCCTAACTAAAACACCCTCCTCCTTCTAACCCTTCCTAGGCTGCAGCGGTAAGTTAGGCAATTGCTTTGGTGCGTGCACTGTGTCTGTGTATTTGTGTGTGTGTGTGTGTGTGTGTGTGTGTGTGTGTGTGTGTGTGTGTGTGTGTGTGTGTGTGTTTTTGGGGGAGGTACTCAGTGATCTAGACACATCGGACATTGTCGTGAGTCCCGGCAGGAACAGCTGGTCAGCTGGAGAATAGAGTGGGAGGGAATAGGGATAAGGAGGGGGAAGAAATGGGAGGCAGTGCGCTACACTGATAATGGGATTAGGTTAAAACATTCAGTGGGGGAAGAGAGCCCTCCTCTCTCTGTAGTACCCCAAAAACTGCGTAAACTCCCAACCGCCCTGGCAAAGCCAATGCCAGCCTCCTCCCAAACCACTCTGGCCAACTCCAAGCAAGACCCTAATCCAATCCTCTGCTACCTTTCAATGCAAGACTTATTTCCAAATAGAAAGACCACTCCCAGCAATTCAAATGCACCACTAAACAGTTATTATATTTTATGTGAAATATAAAGGTACATTTTAAATTTCAAAAGACCAGAAACATGTTTTTAACACCTTTGAGTAGGTCAACCCTGTTTTCCATAAACAGGAAGTTGGCTAGTTATTTTTATATCAGCTCAGACCATTACATGAATCCAGCAAATAATGACTGGCTTGGCATCTCACTGTGCCCAGTCAAGCATTCTGTTCCAGTGATATAGACTGCTGAGTATTATCCATGAGACTGCCGGCAGTTATGGCACAACAGCTGGCAAATTAGACCTATCAACGATGTTAAATAATTCATGTGAGACAACACTAACATGGCAGATCCTATTCATCCCTTGCATGCATGCGGGCGAACTTTTCACTCCTCTAGGTGAGGAACTTACTGTAAATAAAAGAAAAATGTTGATTCAGACAAAGACACAGTAAGGGTGGAGCAATAACTTGCTCAGAAGGGGTGTGAGAATAAGTCACTGTCAATGCACTGACTGTAATAAATAAAATATTGTCTGTAGGGTGCAGCAAATGCATCCAAATTCAGTGGATTCATGATATGCCAAGTATAATACATTTCAGTATACATCCACTGAAATTATGTTCAACTCCTTTTGGCTTTCAGTGAAGCTGGGGTACTGTAGATATGCTCACATGAGCCTCTGAGGGAAACATGACAGACTTCAGCGGGTTTCTGGGTTTTGCTGAAAGGATCAAGCCTCCCTCTCTTCTTTCAGCTACTGCACACAGACAGAGACACACACACACACACAAACACACACACAACCTAAAAGCCTGGCTCGCATGATTGGCGATGGGCAGAAACAGATTATGGCTATTGATCGCTGCCTGGAGATGGATCTGTGTGTATGTGTGTGTGTGTCAGTCAGAGGATGGGACTAAGGGTAGTGTGCAAAAGCTATTGATTCTGTCCAGTAGGGAGGCTATGTCTCCGAATCAAGGTCAGTTCTGCACTGTCTCACCTATCAGAAACATGCTCTCTCTTTCTCTCTCTCACACGCACACACCCACACTTTATCCTCTAACGACATGCCCATCAGAAAGAGTGATGGACAGCACATGAAACTCAAGGGCTTGTTGAAGAGAGAAGTGAATCCCAGCTTTTTGATAAAGACATTATTCTACAGTGACAGTCTGATTTTCATCATACAGTAAATGACAGCAGACACTAAGGCCATGCAGTTACAGACTGGGTCCAGGTGACACAAACAAACTAATCATCTCTTTCCAAAATGACATTATCTTAAACTACTCCGTTGCCTTTCAATCAATAAAAAACCAAGAGTGGTTTAAAAATACTTAACATCTTTTAGATAGAACATTTAGTGGTAGCATACAATCAAAATGCAATTGTGTCACATGGACTAACTATAGACAACACACTTAGAACACACAAAACCATACCAGCTGCACTTTCCATCCAACATATAAATAATAGATGATACATTATGAATTGTCTATGAGAGGCTTGATCAATGTCTATGAGGTCAGAAGAGGCTGACACTAATTCTGACTGACATTGAGATCTGGCCATAGATTTCTCAATCTTTACCAATAAAAGAGGAAGGAAAGGACAAAGGGGGAGCCAAGCAATGTGATGCAGAGAAACACAGAAAGATGGCAAGAAGGGCAGTATGTATAAGAAAATCACTCCTGAAGCCCTATCTATGTGTGTATTTTCTGAAAATGTTGCTGGTGGTCATTTTTCAATATCAAATCCTATTAGCCTGAGAGATCCTGTAAGCGCTGCAGCAGACTGCTGGAGTCCTCTTGAGCCTTGTGACGGAGCGAGAGAGGGGGCCGCAGTGCCACACTGGCCTTTTATCTGGACACACAGGGGTCACATAGCTTCTCTTTGAAGAAATATTCAACTAATTACCTTGGAGAGTGGCCTCACAGGCAGATAGCAGACTGTGGATTGTTAGGGCATTGTGAAGGGGTAAACTAAGGATGAGGATTTTCATCTTGCACAAAAAACACATCCATGAAAAAAGGCTGGGTCATTGTTCCAACCTGTGAAAGATAAAGAGCCACATATCCTGAGAAGATGGAAGAATGATGACTGGAGAGTGGAAGTGCAAAAGGCTGCTATACAACGATAAATCTGTGATGAAAGCATATAAAAGAGTAGGCGTAAAGAGTAAAAACTGTTTTGTTTATTGTCCATGTCTATGCTGGACATTGTATCAGGACATTCTATGATGCCAGTTCTCCTAAAATCTAGCAACTTGATAACCCATTTCACATGGTATACACCAAACTCATTGCTGTGATGACTCAGTTCATACATTGCCTATGTCCTCATAAGCCCCACAAGCTAGATAGATAAACAGCAGACAGACAAACATGCAGATACTCATACTGGCAATGTGCTTTGCCTGGCACTTTCATTCATCTCTTCTCTTGGAGTGCATAAGGCCTGGCTGCTATCAGTGCCAGAACTCCAGAGGCAGTGCTTATCTCCTCTCATAGATCATGCCTTTGTGCTGTCTGCTTCTCTGCTAAGGAATGCCAGGTAAAGCTATTGTAGCTCACCCCCACAGCCCCCCCCCCCCACAACAAACAAACAAACAAAACAAAAACAACACACACACACACACACACAGAAGCTCACAGACGAAGGCAGGCCTGCGGCTGGCCCCCCTCTGGCACTGACAGTCACACACTGGGCTAATTCACTTGGCGTCATGTAACGGACATCTGTCACTCAGGATGCCCTCAGGGACACACAGACCATCCTGATATAGGGGTGGGCCAGGAGATGTGATGCGCTGTGAAATGCATACTGGCTGACACATACTTACACACAACCAACTGTAAACATTCTACGCACATTGTGTTGTAGAATAAGGAGCAAAAGCCTTTGTTGTAACATAAAATCACACAGAGTTGATAATGGCTCAAAAACAACTTTAGAAAGCGTCAGTGTCCTAAACAATAGTTGCATCCAACTTCCATCCAAAATAAAACATCCCTGGGGGGAGGTTTCTATAGCAACTGCCAGAGGGGCAGCCTAGTTCTGGTAAGACGGCACTGTATATGTTGTCTGAAGAGGAATGGGGTATTGGGGGAGATCAGGTTTCCCCCTCCAGGGGCCATTCCGACTCTGCCCCTTTCACCCCCTAACTCTGTGCTGCTGGCATTCACATGCTAATTCATTTCCATTCGTGATCACACTTCCTTTAAACCAACTGACAACTACAGCTGGAGTAAGGCTCTTAACGGCACACTGTTCGATGGATGGTTGAAGGGATGACAGCGAGTGTGTGTGTGTATGTACTAGAATGCATTTATTGATAGTGCTCTTATTTGAGCTCTCCTTGTGCTTCATAAAATGGTAGTGATAGATAATGACACATTATCTGTGCTCCTACCCAAAACAATCTCCCATGTTGCTCCAGGCTGTGAAACAGCCTCGACCTAATAGCTATATGTAAATCAGCCAGCCCATAAAGATCAATGTCAGAACTCAGCTGTGTACGCTGTCTGACGTGACAAGCACGCCACATGTCTCTATGAATTTACCCAAATGAGCTGCTGGTGGTGCTTAAAATTTAAGCTCAGTGGAGTTAAAAATCTTATGAAATCATCATAAAAACATTACTAAATGTATGCTCATAACAGTAATAATCTCAGCTATATGGGTAATCAAAGTCAGAGTTTTTTTTTTTAAATGTTGCATTCCTCTGAGGAGCCATTACTGAATGGGATGGTAAACAATAAATGAAGCAGAAGACACAAACAGTAAAGGATACAAGCTCTGGTAGAGAGTCAGCCGGGACTTGACCGCTCTGCTGGCATTGATACAGGTGGCCCGCACCAAGCTTGGCAGTAGTGTCCCTGTGATGATTGCGCCATTAAACAGAGGCCCAAAGAAAGGAACCTGATGAAGTTAAAGGAGAATAAAGGAAAAGTAGGTATTACTAATCCAAAGTGTAATTTAGTTAATCACCTGAATGCAAATGCTTAAAATGATTTGATTGCATTAAAAATGTTCTTCTTTTAACCGTTTCTCCATCTGTTTTGGGCCCGGGTTCAAGTTGAAACAGGATTTTACTTTTGCATGACAACCACACATACCTAATGGGAATCAATGTTAGGTAAATGAAATTAAAATGACAATCAATACTTAACAATACCCTCGTATTGAGCCGCCGAACAAATACAAAGGGCCAATATGCATTTTAGTAGCAGCAAGAGAGTGTGTGGTTACACGTGTCTGCTCATGCATATTGGAAGGGGGCCCTTAATCACTGAAGCTCAATGGTAGTTGACCTGGAAGCTGACATGAATGTCAAAGTCTCTTCAAAAGGCCCTGCTGTCTACAAATAGACAGTCCAGCAAGTATAATAACTTGACAAATTAAAAAATAAATGGAATTTAAACTGACCAATTAACTTAATCACAAGCTAGAAATTAAGCTAGCATTTGATATCAGGAACCTGACTAGGTTTCTTAGTAGTTTCTTAAGCCTGTTTCACATATGAACTCCTGACAATGTCAGGAGAAAACAGCTTAGGACATCGACATCAGTGTGCACAGGAGGCACAACATAATAGAAAAACTTGTAACTGTGGGAAACAGTGTTTTGTTTACAGCACTTCGGAGCCATGCATCTAACAAAAAAAAAAAAAAGGTTCCTACACTCGACTGGAACCCCAATGGAGTGACAAAAACGTCATCAACATGCCCATTCGCTCAGTTTAAATCCTCCCGAGAATTTTGGACAGAACTGCATGCTATATGCACAAGCTCACGCACATACAGTAATTCCGACATTGTATAAGGGGGCTCGAAGTATAAAGTCTGGATAATTTCGATAGCGTCTCACTAGGACCTTTACGTTAAACAAACCCCAACCTGACAAAGTCAGGAGAAGGTCAAAATTCCAGTGCCTTTTCAGGACTTTATGCTTGTAACGAAATCGTGTAAACACTTCCCGCGACCGCTGTGTGTTACACATGTATATCAAGGCTAATTTTTCCTAACATTGTTCGGAGTTCATATTTGAAACAGGCTTAAGTTATAGTGTATGCATAACAGTACAATGATTAACTATCATCATTAAAAATAAATAGATGGATGAAGAGGAAATATTGTAATATAGATTGAACAAAGTACTCATTTTAAAAACATAGGAAACACTGTGGGAACACAACAGTCCTTACTCAACATGGATCATAGGTCTTTGAGGACCTACTATGTGTTTTTCACCAACGTTACCCCATGTCATTTGAAACTTATTTATCTCGGGAAACACGATGACAATTAACTCTAACTGCCCATTCCCATCCTCAGCTGTAGAGTGCCGGTCCAAGCCCGATAGAAATTGGGGAGGGTTGTGTCAGGAAGGGCATCTGGCATAAAAACTGCGCCAAATCAACATGCGGACAATGATCCGCTGTGGCGACCCTGAACTCACGGGATAAGCCGAAAGAACAACTGTCCAGTCCATCCAGTCATCTCGCCATATTGGACCATGAGTTGGTGCTGGTACTGGTGAGATGACTCGATTGCACTATGTTGATTGCAGTGATCTGCTGTGCTTTTATACATGTGGTTCGTAATTTGTTGCTGTTGCCGTTTACACTGTTTACACTGTAGACTGGACTCATAATGGCTGCTCTTCTAATAAATGTGGCTTGCCAAGTGGTGCGGTTGTTGTGCCAGTATTAACCCAAACCTGTTTCACCCAAGATGTGTTTCCTGATACATAATGGAAATTGTATTTGTATTCCAAAGTGGGCAAAAAAAAAAAAAAAATGTAGATCTGTGAAAGTCATTATTCATAACTACTATAATATCGTCTAACCAACATTGGCAACACCTTTCTATGAACTTAAATCATAAACATAATAAATTAAAAGCACTGGCATCAGTTAATGGAAAGCCTCTATATTCAAATTTTGGCAGTTATGAACAATAGTTATAAACCTGCATTCTTGTGTTAACCTTTTTAGATATCCTTCTAAACCACTACTCAGCATTTAAAAGCATTCTTAGTGTGTTTTTAAAAGCAAAACATAGGGGAAGCATCTCAATAGTGGAACAGACTTTCAGAACAAACAGAACAGGCCATGTTTACATGGACTTAAGTAACGGGGTTACAGTCGGCTTTTTCAGGAAAGCTGATTTCTAAACTGTATACCTCAAACCTGGTTACCGAAATCGTAGTAGGAATAGGAGAGATATATTTCTCTGCCCCTTTATTTGCGTATTTGGTTTCTATCTCCCACTGCGCATGTGTGTAACAATAGTAAGTTGCACGCAGCTGACTGAAAGAAAGCTACACAGTAAATACCCACTTTCTTTAATGCAATTGTAGACTGTTATGCACAGATCAGGGTAAGGCAAAAGAAAACTCATCTATGTCCATAAGTTTGTCTTAAAATGTATGTATTAGAATATCAAACCACAGCAGCCTCATGGCAGAGGTTGTTTGTCCCTGCCATATATAGTAGAGCCAAAAAGTGACATATCCAACATGGCCAAACCAAGCTGTGCTTAATCCCTGAAAAACAACTTCAATATTTCAAAAGATCAATGGCTTTCGGCTTGTACCTTTAGGTGGAACATGTACCACTGCATGTACCACTGCACGTTGATTTGGCATGACCTTTTACGCCAGATGCCCTTCCTGCCACATATTTATATTATTTATATTTTTTATTTGGCATCGGGAATGGGGCCAAAGTGGCTGTGGTGGCTGGGCAAGGCCACACCTGGTGGGGTGTGCTGGTAGATCAGTCTTAGAGCATGGGGTTGGGATTAACCTGTGGCCTCCTGCATGCAAACTAAATGCTCTACCACTGATCTACCCCCCCCAGAACTTCAATAATTAAAACTAAGAATAAAAAACAAAACAAAACTAAATTGTAGAATTCTTTTAAATCTGAATGTTTATTAGAAATAATGGAAGGTATTGTGACTATAGCTGAATATCTGAAGCCAGCTATCTTGGGGAGGAAGAGATAAATCACTATCCCGTAAAAGCCTTCACATGGAGCGCAGTACTATGGAGTATCCAAGATTAAAGTCAGCCAAGAAAGGTTAGTAACCATCTCTGAGAGCACATACCCACAGTGTGGGTAATAATGCACTGCTGGAGTACAAGCTTTCTGAAAGAAACCACAACAGAGGAAAGAACCTAGAAAACACCCAGCAAAGTCTTAATACGAAGCAAGCACATGGGACTTCGTTAAGTTGTGAATGGAGACTGTTGTCATCTTAGTATAAAAAAGCAGCTAATTAAATGCAGTTATATGCAATACAATGTGTATTGTTGACAATGGTCATTGACTGTAGCTGGTTACCTGTGGTTTCTTCATGATCTGTATGAAAAACATTTGGTTCTTCATTGGGTAGATAATAATGAGCACGTCTCCAAAGTCAGTTGGGATGATGCCACGTCTGTAATCCCTGGTGTGCTCTGACCAGACTATGTGCACCTCATCATTTCCCAGGTGACGCAGCTGCCAAAGAAACAAAATCAGTCTAATCAAGTGCCTGGTGAGGGTAGGTAATTTTCATCCCTATGGTGATGAGAGCAGAGCACAAAGATAGTGAGATTAGGGCATGTCACTGGGTTTATCTAGTTGACACCTTATGTTCACTTCAGCTCAAGAAGGCAGGAGTGAACTGAGGGTATGAATGATAATAAAACGTTATTTAGTGGTTTAGGTCAGCAGAGGTTACATAAACAAAGAGCTGTAACAACCTTTTACCAATGTATAAAGCAATAATTAATGTAATGATTTATTCCATTAGGAACTAGAACAGTTAAAAAATGGTAAAATGGTATAACCTAAACATACAAACAAAAATGTAGCAGGTGCAAGAGCAAGGTGACCACTTACAGCTAATTCACAAACTTTGTTTGAAAACAATGGTTTAAATAGGGGTCTGGGCTATGGTTTTGACTTTTTATAGCTTTTCTTTTTATTACAAATTCAAATTGCAAACACAAAATGCACAAAATTGAGCATTTTAAAGCCAAATAATTCAAATCCAATTAACTTTCTCCATCAGAGATTAAATTGCTTCCCATTTCCACTCTATTCACAAACACAAATGAAAACTGGGCTGGACGAAAACATACACTTAAATGTCAGGAAATTGACCAATGTTAGTTTGAAAGAGGTAAACTGTTTTCCCCTTTCCAAAGCAAAACAGAAAGACACAGCTACATTATCTTTTCTGACAAGTGTAGATGACTTATTAGCTGGTAGTCCAGTGATGTTGGATCAAGCTGTCCTTACCCCATTCTAAGGTATCATGGACACAGAAAAGTGAGACTCTGCTTAGAAGAAAACATCTGCCAATGTACTGTAGGCCTAATGAGCCATTAAGAAACATGCCCTTGCCACCAAAAATGCAATTAGCACATTCTATTATAAGCCCTTAATTATGCTAATATGGTAATCTTAAACAAATCCACGGCATGCTGATTACTGGAGCTTGCCAGTTCAGTCTGTCTCTCCAAGGATCAGCAGGTACCAACCAGGTCAGTCACTGGGACAATTTCAGAGAAAATGTTGAATATGCATTTGCAATAGACAATCAACACTGAGATGTTAATTTGGGTTAAGATATTAGCATTTGGATGAGTTGAATCACAACTTTAATGAGGATGCTTATGGTCTAGTCAATCGTTTTCTGCAGCAATCTATTTACTCCCTTGTTAATCATATCCAAATGTTTGAGACTTCTTTAATGAAATGTGATTTGAGTCAAAGGCTCTTGTCCAATTAGCCCTCTTTGACCTCCCACCCAGCCAATGGGCTTCACACACATGGAGGCAGCCGACCAGTGGACCTCAGAACACAAGGGGCTCCTTATAAAAACAACCTGCAGCAGTCTAGTTAAGCTGCAGTGCCTCAGGGTGAGAGTAATAGCAAAGGCACTTGTCTGTCTCCCTCTGTTACACACAGACCCCCCCACCCCAACCACATACACACACAGAACATGGCCTGACCCCAACCCTGCAGGTCACTTCTATAACCACATTACTGAAGCCAGCTGCTGCTGCCTGCACGGCCCTAAAACCGACAATTGGATTGAGGAATTCATGGTTTTCTCTCTTTCCTTTTTTGCTTTAGCTGTTTCCCCCCCTCCATTGTCTTCAAACAGGCGATCTGCCCATCATACGCTTTGCCCACAGTATGCCTGTACATTCACAACCAGTAAAGTGGGTGACTGTTGGACTGTTATTTTTAAATTGACAGGGAAACATCCTACTTGGAAACAGACAAAACCTGTTTCTCATTCCAATTCTTCATACCACTTTCTCTCTCTCTGCCCCCATCATCTTTTTCTAAAGCATCCGCACATTGAGGCAGCTTGCCAATTTCTGCTGGGCCTGCGGCTGGTGTGGAGGGACCTGTGCAAGGTGAACACTTGAACACACGCAATTACACAAGTTCCTGGTGAAATGAATGGAAGTGACAGTGGCAGCAACATCCACTCTGGGAACAGCCGCGCTTCCAGCGCCTCACTCTGGCCAGCTAAACTCAAAATCTTTACTCAGTCCTAACTAATATCTTTGGTCACTAAGCACAGGTTCAGGATGGGTTTGAAATGGGTAGGGGGTTATTTGTGAAACTGAGAGGGGGAGCTCTGTGGAAGACTAGAGGAGGGTTGGATATAAGAAGAGCCTGATGAATTTCCCTTCTCAGCAGGGTACTGTATGAGAAGATTGGCAGCACGGGCAGGGGCCTTGCGGCTCATTTCTTTGTGCTAACTGCTACTGGCGCACTACAACTCAGAATCCCACTGCAGAACCCAATCGATCGCTCCTGTGGCGGCAGCAGGAATTGGATAAAAGGATCCTGCCGGCATCCGGCCGGCGCCTGCCCTAGCAGGGAGAGCTAATGGCTGAATCCAGGCCCTGGTCACACCACACAGGGAGGGGGGCAGGGGCTAGCAGAATCATAGTCATTACCACAGCGGCACATGCCCTCTCACTCACGCGCCTATGACTTTCTACTCCTCAGGCCTGCCTGGCCAGGGTCACTAATCAATGCCCGCACTCTGGAGTCACACCTCCTGATCACAGCTTAACACAGAGCTGAAGGCTACAACAACATATTGCTCTGCTCTGGGCATGAAGGACTGTGTAGCCATTTCACTGTATCAGAAGAGAAAAGCCCTAAATCTTCTTTTTTCTTAACATACTCTGGTGGCACATAAATTAAATATATGTTAATACAAGACAATTTAAATGTCACATGAAGGACTTAATGTTTACCTGTGTTGTGATAAATATAAGAGGACTCATTACCTTTTTTGTTAAGCAGTCATCAGAATCAGATGGCATACGTGTGGAGACATGGAAGATGGCCTCCACAGTGGAGGTGGCATAGTAAGGAGCTGTTAGACCTGTACTGCCATTCCTCTGCAGGCCACCCATAAAGCCACAATGTGTGGCCAGGTCCACCTAGAAGATATATGTTCAGTTTAAAGTTTCAAGTGTGCTTGTACATCTCCCTGTATATATTTTGGCTATATCTATGGATACAGTAGATGTGTCGATTTAAAAGGTGTGGTTATCTGCACCTCCCATCCCAGTCCAGACACAAAGTCTTCATAGGCCTGACTGCCTGCGCAGTTTGACAAGATGGAGCACTTGTCTTCTTGGCCCTCACCAATGTAGAACACAGCAATCTTGTGTGTCTCTCGACTATAGAACAAAACATATAGTAGCCAATATTGAAAGAACTACATAATAGGCAAATTTTACTAATGCAACAGAACTTGAAAAACTACTCCAGCCACTTCAGGTGAAAATACTTTGAAATGAGAATCCAGTGACTTACACTCTCAACATTGCTTATCAAGGCAAATGATGTGTCTATGTCTAATTGAATTTTTGAATAAAATCAGCACGGGAGAAAAAAAAAAAAAAAAGATAAAAAATAAATAAAGACACAAATAAAGACAAGCTAATCGGCAAATTCTTTGCCACTATCACTAACTGTGGTGGCAGAGCCCCTTCACTACTTTCCCTGTTGTCATGGTACTATGATTTGCTGTGGTGAATTTAGGGCATTTTGCATGCCTGCACACAGGTTGTTATTGCCCAACCAAAGCTGGCATTTGGGCAAATGAGGTCCAATCCTGAGGGCATTCTTTAATAAGCGCCTATCATTAGCAATGTGTGAAGTACTTATTGATTGAACTAAGGGGGACACTGAAGCAAGATTGGTAGTGGGAGACTTCCAGGGTTGTGATCAGCAGGAGAAGGTACAAATTTAGAAAGTCATGGGAAAGGGTGAGGACACAATTAAGCTGCTTTTACCAACTTAATTATTTATTATAAGAGTGTTCATTTGACTTATGTATAGACTAGTTTAGTAGTTTTGCTGTGGGGTAGTTACATGATTGACTGGGGACACTAAATAGTAAGTAATTACTTGTGTTCATCTGAGCCTAGTTTCAACAAGATACGTCATTCAATTAATTTTTCTTACCACTGCCTGGAATCCAAGTTCTTCAGTTCCCTTAAGAGCTTTGAATTTTTCTTCAGCAAATGGAAGCTTTTCCTGTTTGGTAAAGGCATAGTTGATGAGATATGACATTTTAAATTTTATATAAAAGCACCATTCAGAAACCTGCCATGATAGCACTGTTTTGCACTCAAGATTAACAAAGGCAAAAAAGGCACAGGTGCAAACAGAAATCTCCTACTAGCTGTGTGCACGCTGCACCATCACCATTAAGAGGTGTAAGCTTTTAATTTACGAGGAAGGACTGCAAATATGTGGCTCTGCAAGGTAGTCCTTAGTGAAAACAGCTGGGCACTTTTACCCTGTGGAGAGGAGATTAAAACACTGCAGACTCCAGTGTGCTTTTAACTTTGTGCTTTCTCTCTTGAGTAACGAGCCAACAGCTGAGTGACTTTGATGATAAAGGAAGTGACTGAGGTAAAAAAATATATATTATTCAACTGTCGAGGTTATACTTAACATAGTTTTTTGTTTAATTTCTAAATGCATATATTTAAGCTGTATTTTGTAGACTTATTGACAAAGAAATAAGAGAAATAGCAGACCCCTATGTGTCTTCTTATAAGCCCTTTTTCTTCGATTTTCTTATTTCTTCCTCTAATACAGCGTAAAGTAGCCAAATGATTATACCCACTTTTAAGTGGTAGTATACCTGCGATCCCAAGAGTTCATGCCAAGGTCATTAAGCAGCAGTCGGCAGAAGTAGAAGGGAGCTTTAGGTTCCTGATGGGATGGTTCCCTCTGGCATGTGGCCCGAAAGCTTACATCAGCATCCCACCTCCTCACTTGTTTCTCCTCCTGCTGAGTCTGACGGAGAATGGCCTCCAAAATGGCATTCTCTTGCTCTAGGTTCATGCCATGGGGTGGGGGAGCAGGTTGGTTGAGTTGGAGTTGTGGTTGGGGAAGGCATTCAGGGCTGCTGTAGCCAAGGTCCTCCAACAGCTTATTCAGAACATCTACCTCCTCCTCCTCCTCCTCCTCCTCACAAAAGTCAGAGAGAGACTCAGATACTGAGCAATGATTTTTGTATGGTCCCTGTATTGGTGAGGATGAATTATTTCTTCTGTAACTGACTGTAGTGGTACTAGAAAGACAATGATCCATGGTGTTAAAAACACCCCCATTAGCACAGTCGTCCTGGCTGGTGCAGTAGAGGATTGCGCCATCCCACGAGTATTTGCCCGAGATGTCCCGTACAATGACTCGCACTTGTGAGGAAGGTTGAGGGGGCTGTCCAGCTGTGGGAGTCTCTGCAGGAATCTGCAGGTAGGACACCAGCGTGCTTTCATTAAAGACAAAGAGCTGCAGGTTTGGACTTTTAAAGACCTCAGAGGACAGCTCGGACGACTCCACGTACGGATTGTCATGATTTTCGCTCACTAGGCTGTGCAGAAGAGCAGGGCCACCGCTTAGTGGATGATGGCCCAGATGGTTGACCAAGTGTGTCATGACCATCCGTGCTGTCAGAGGTATCAGCTCCATGTTTCGTCTTCGCTTTTCTGGTGAGAGAATTAGGAGAGAAGGATAAACATACTGAGACCACCTCTTTAGAAAGATTTGATGAATGGCAGAAAGCCGCAGATGGGCTTAGAATAAAGCTCATAAATCATTATTAATATGTCCAAAACAGACCTTTCTAACAATATTTCAAAAGCCCCACATTTGTGTGCAGACATGCTATCATCTGTGTTAGCTCTTTTACACAAAGCCAAATCTCATTTATGATTACTAATAGGGGTATTTTATTCGTTTCTCACAATAGCTTAGACAGCACACCTCTAAGTAGGCAGCATCTAATCATGAGAGACAACTTTGAAAAGCCCATTGAGTCTTCTTACAATGGACAAGCGTTGATACTGGTCGAGTGCTAATGAGAACTACCGTCTTTGCAGGCTGCTGAATAGGCCTCTACTTAGTGAATTGCATTTATGTAAATGCACAGGTTTTTACTCCCAAGTGAAAGGCATGCCATCCTTTATTCTACAGTGATGTGGGAAAAACAAGAAGATGCACTCTTGCATTGTGACAGTGCTATCAATACCATCACCCCTCCATCAAAGTGGAGAAAGCTCTTTAGAAAGCAGGACAAGCTGCATTAGAGATGCACTGGCCCCTTTGATGTGACTTGATCAATATGATGTGGGGGCATGAATATAACTAGGCCGGCACTCTTTGGTTTGCCCTTTTGATAGTGTTTTGTTATTTCTACTAAGACACAGTGTAGTTGAGATGTATCTGAAAAAGATGAGGTGTGGTGAAATTTTTGCTATTTGTTCAAATTTCTTACATTGTTTCAGTAGATATATGCCATGTGTATTTTTGATTAAAGGACTTTTTCAAAGTTGAGGACATGCTGGAAAGAGACAAATACTTTGCCTAATGGAATCACAAGGTCACAAAGAAGAAGAAAAAAAAAATCACATTTTTATCTAAACCCCATAATGGGTCTTCTCTCTAGGGCTGAGCACTAATGCGGACATTCCATTCCCTGTGATGGTTGATTTCCTTTTCATACTTTTAATAAGATATTGACATTTAATGGAGAGGTTTCCAAATGGATGGTCTACTCAGAGTTTTCTTTTCACTGTAATCTTGGATTTTTGGGGAAAAGAATATAGGTCTCTGTGGTCTCTAAGAATTACAGCATGGCACTGAAGGGAAGTAGTGTGTACAACGTGATTACAGACAGCCATACACACATACTATACATTCAATCGATTCTGCTGACTTCTTAAAACACAGCCAGTAGCCCTAAAGGGCATGAGGGTGGCTTCGACCTCACCACTGTTGGTACAGACACACCACGCCTATGAGTCCTTACCTTCAGCTACGGTGAGCAGGTTGCTGACTTCGGTGGCAGTAGTCTGGGAGGGTGGCGGTTCAAAGTTCTTTACCTGACCCAACATGAGGTCATAATCAGGGGGCAAGTCTGACAGACTGAGGAGGTAGTGGCTCTGTTGGGTGTACAGGTTGGATCCGGAAACACAGCAGTGCAGCACCTTCAGAATAGGAGAAAATGGGTTAGAGGAAGTGTGCATCCTTACAAATTCTATAGTAGGACAGTGAGATGCACTTTGATTAACTTTAACTTTGTAAAACTTTGTGTACATTCACTGTCCTATTAGATTTGATGGCATTTGACAGGATGTTGTAATGTGAAGTTCCTGCAGAACTGCTCTAGATGATCCAGGAGCATATGAAGGTGGAATGTATAGTCAATTTACATCATAAAGCAATAATGGGAGGCAGGGACAGAGGGCGAGAAAGGAGGGTCTTTATTGCCACTAATCCATTTCTCTGGTGATGCGAGTGTATCGATCTACATAACAGATGGCAGAGCATCCGTTGGTAGGGCTAGATAAGGCGCACTGGGGCAGTTGATTACAGCCATTGGACAGGTTTACACTGTTTGATTTAATTAAGACGTTATCCTTGAGCTCAGCTCCCACCACAAACATGCACACTAAGCTACACACTTATGCACATTAACACACAAATACACCTGTATACTGTATAATCTGAGAGAAGGTAAGGCGGTGCATATGAGGGAATAAACCATATGCCTAATGTATGTAAATGAGGGGGCCTCTCATTCAGAATGGTGCAACTTGTGTAAAGCCATGCAAAGGCTAATCCCATTCAGCACACGCATACGCTCACACTTGGCTGAGAGACGCTCAGAGAGGCAGGCTGGCCCTGCCATCTGAAACAGTATTGTGTGAGGCAATGAAGACAGTATGTGGATGATTCTACAGAGCAGACCTCTGGGTGCATGGGGGAGGGATTGGAGGCTTGATGCTGAAAAGACCTGAACCAAACAGCTGCTACACTAAAGCCCCAAAGAGCTTCCTCTGAGGAGAGGTGGAGAGACAGAAAAAAAAAAAAAGGGGGGGGGGGTGCTGCTGGCTGTACTTGACAACTAAGTGACTACACCTCACATAGCAACAGTTCCTGGAAGATAACACATAGTGAAACAAGCATACTGTTGTCAAAGGCACATATAGATGAGAATACCACAATACATACATAAACCAAATAACAAAAATGCAAACCGATACATACAGGTGTGAATATGCTGTATATACCTAACCCTACTCTCTCCCTAATTAAACACAGACACAGACACAGACACACACACAGGGGGTGCAGCTGGCTGCTGAGGCTGAGAGAGCAGATGGAGAGGCTTGAGCAGAACTCCAATAAGAACCAATAAGGTCTAGTGCAATGTTGCTTTTTACATCGATCTGCATGCTGTCAGTGACCAGAAACTTTTTCACAGTTTTCTCTTGATCTCATGATGAAGAGTGTGTCAAGCTTTTCATTATCGGTGTAAATGCACTGTGCTAGTATTTCATGGCTTAGGTAAAGAAATGATTTTAGGCTTTTCAAAATATTAAACATTAATTAAAAGATTGTGAAGCATGAAAAATAAATTAGATACTCAACTACATTGTCAATGTCACATTCTGGTCAGTGATAGAATAAAAGGCAGGTGTTTATTATTAGGGAAGCTATTTTGTGCTTGGTATAGAGAATAATTAGCAGCAAGCGTGTCTATGGAAATGTATAGATTACATTCTTGATATTGCATTAATATTGTCAAACCTTGTGACGCCTTATTTAATATATTATTTCCAATGAAACCCAGAGGGGCCATGTCTTTTGTGCGCTGATGGACAACCAATCATGCCTAATTGTCTTTGCTTTCATAGCAGCTGCAGTCGCTCTCATATTAAGACATATTCCATTCAAATCTCCAGGACAAGCGTTTATAGCCTGTGCTTATCAAGTGGACAAAGGGTCCTGTTTGAATAATTGGACCATTTCTTATCAGGGGTGACATCCTTACAAAGATCTGCCGTTGACCGCATCTGCCCAGACAGGAGGGAATGAATAATATCTCATTCATTTGTGCATGAAGCCTGGCCCTCATCCTCAGGGTCAGACCATAAAATTAGGGGTTAGAGGCACAAATACTGAAAAATAGATTGAAAACTGAAAATTTTGCCTATTTAAAGAAATGCAGAATATGCTGCCGCAAAAGAAAAGTGTTCCTGCATAAGATAAATACTACCTGCATACATCAGCTATAGTGGGTGCTTATATAATGTTAAATGAGGCATAGTCATATGGTCAAAGACAAGCCCATGTGGGGGGGGTTAGTTGTTGTGTCCCTGGACAAATGGTATAAGTGGTCCACAAGAAGTTACTGGAGAGTTGTTAGTGGTAAAGTCCCTTCTGATGACTAGTGAGGCTACCCACCCTGTAGATATAATCCAGCAGTGGGGCCTCGTGAGATGCGCGGCCCTCCATGGAAGGCAAGATGATAGGTTCCAGCAGCAGACTTAAGGGAACAGCCATGCACCAGTCCAACAGGCAAAGGAGCAATGACACCATCAACTGAGGAAGGAAAAAGGGATGAGTTTATTTTTAAGTTTGGTCAACAACCCCAAAAATAAAAGAATATGATATTATTGAAGCACAAATCTGTTTCAGGAAAAAAAAGATAACAGAATAGAGCTGCAAAGGGAAAAAAGACAGAGAGGTAAAGAAAACAAATCACATCAGTCAAAACATTCCTCTGCAAATGCACCATTCCAACATGATAGATCAAGGGCCTTTAGATCTCAGCCATTTCATGTCCCCTCCTCTCCAACGTGTACCTTTTTGTCTGCTTCCACTGTTGAGTGCTCTGCGCTCGGCAACAAAAAGGCTATTGTGGCCACAAAGATCTGTGTTGGGGCAAAACAAGGAGAAAGATAATTGGATGACACACTCCCATTCATCAGTTGTCCGCTAAAATGGATGTGATGCCACAGGATAGATGTAGAGTATGCATATGCATTAGTAATGCTAAGACATGCATTTTGAAAGCAAAAGTGACTTGACAGGAATTTTTTATAGTATTTACAATAAGTTTTAATTAATCACTAATTGCTACACTAAATTTAACTGTGTGTGCATAGTCTGTACCTCAATGATTTTCTTCGGCAGAGAGGGCTCCAACCTTTGGAGATGTTCCCAATGAGAAATTAACAGCTGAAACACATCACAGGCTACTTGAGCCACTGCTTTGTTCCCAAACTGGATAAACAAACAGGAGAACAGAACAAGACCTGATTAAAAATGTAGAGGACCTGGCTACTCTACAAACAAGCAACAGCATCTTGGAAAAAAGTGTAGATACAGTAAGAAGCCAAAATTATTTAGTTATAAATGTACAATTTTGAACTAGAAAAATGTTTTCTTTTTCATTACCTGAACATTTTTGCACATTGTGAGCAAAAGAACAATTCACTGGAAATCCATTCATGCCAGTTGGCTGAGTGAAGATATTCCTTACTCAACTTTCTGTGGTTACACTGAAAATAAATTTGATTCAACAGATCTAACATGTCCATGTCTTCCGTGTTGAATCAGTGCGAGCGAAATACCTACAGTAAATTTCCAAAAGTCAGAGGGAAATTGCTGGTTGAAGATGGATTTGGAAAAGTTTAGGCAAACACACTGACTGAGGCAGAATCCAGAGTAATTTCCCTTAAATTTAGCTTTTCACATACTCTTCAGATAATCAGCATAATTTCATTTCCACTTCAAACCATGGCTCATTTTCTCCAGACTCACTGAAGGAAAGAACTGAGCTGTTGACAATTTTCTTTCAAATGTGGATTTCTTCAGTGATTTGAAATTCTTTGTGGCGAAATAGAATTTCCCATTTCTTCCAGCTGAATGCCTCTCAACATGTAACAAGGGCAGACAATGTGGGGAGTGCAGAAATGGCCAAACACAAAAAGGGGTCCTGAGAGTTCAGCACCTGCTTTTAGAATAGAGACTCTCAGTGGCACTCTTCCCCCTAGATCCCCCACCCAGCATATACCCGCTATTTTGGGGCTGGCTGAGCCTCTGTGTCAAGTTGTACAGGGGAGTGATTACTGCTCCATTAGAGAAGGGGGGAGGGGGGGGGGGTTGCTTGAACAGGAAGCTGGGAGATGTAGCTGCTTAAATTGGCCCACATCTACTGAGAGCGAGCAGCCTGGAAATTACACCACCGCCCAAACCCTTTTCCATGGAAAAATAAATAAATAAATAAAAAAACAGCCTCTACTTGTTCTCTGAATCTCTTTACTCAGAGAGAAAGAGGGCTCTTCCAAAATATACCCATGAGTCACATCACTGCACAGGTTTTATTTTCACACTTTTTCTCCCCTCGCTATGGTGAAATTGTTCTGCAGTACTTTTATGTAATCACATATCATTTCTGTTAGAACTAAACACGGTAGGGCCTAAAACAAAAAAGTGTGTTGAAATCCTGCCATCATTTTGATTTATTCTGTATTATCACTGGTTATGATGGTTAATGCCGCCTATAATGCACTTGTATAGTATACATCAGATTGTACACCTAATTAGGTATGAAACCTACAAAGCTTATTCTGTGTCTCACTGACCTTTAGTGTTACTCCCAAGATGTTGATGGCACCTTTGACTTGCTCGTGAATGTTTTCTCGCATTAGCTCCTCACACACCCACACACCCAGACTGCACACAGCAATACACCTAAAGACAGGAACAGAGAAACACTTTAGGTAAATTTAATCTGAGGTTCGAAATGGGTTCTAAAAGTGTTGCATAGAATGATGTAAAAGATCTATGTAAAAGCACTTTCTAGATTACTAATCCTACCTGGCACTTTCACAGTGTTCCTTCGTTGCAGTTTCAAGCAAGATGTGGACTAGATAATCCTAAACAGCAAAAACAATAAATCTGATCACTACATGCTCTCAAGCACAATCTTATCTATTCTCTTTATTTAATGTTTGGAACAATCTAATGCCATTTATAGAAACAACAGACTGGAAATTGAAATGAATCATTTATGTTCCCATTTTAGGTGATATGTGTAAAACTCTGTTTTAATAATAATAATAATGATGATAACAGCATTGTGAGATTTATCTTCATGCTGCAGATGACCAACTGACATACACTACAGTATGTTTTTGTTTTAATATGCAATTAGTGTAGTTCCAGTATGACACATTACTATTTACCTTAACATCCTCATGGACCACAACAAAGTCTTCAGAGCCAGACAGATGCTGCAGTACAGGAATCTGGTGATAAAGGTTGGGGAAACACACAAGGGAGCCCAGGATTGTCTGAGCTTCCATCCTCGGAGCCTGGCAGTAATGAGACATGCTATCATTAATTCCCTAAAGCTACATGAAAACGACTTACTTCCAGCAAAACAGGAAATGTGCTACCTGGGGAAAAAGGATTGAAGAGATCCAACATAATTAATTTTGTCTTTATTCAGGACTCTGCTGAACACCAGCAGAATCTCTTGACACATGGTAGGTGTTGGATAACAAAATGACTGATTAAATGCACCATGGATGCAGCTCTACAATAGACTGTACATGTTGTTGGACCTAATCCTGTGTCATTACCCTGAAAACAGATTGATCTGAAAACCAAAGCCACAAAAACAAAGTAAAACACATGATCAAAAAAAACAATCTTTTTTAAAAATCTCATGGACAGTCTGTCTTACTTGTCTGTCAACAAAGTCTCAAATTATTGCCCTTAATCAAGTAACAATCATGGGTATTCGCCAGTACACACGTCTAAAAGATGGAGTATAGGATTTCCTTCAATCACCTATTTGCATTTGATGGCCAGAAGCAACACATTTGCTTTTTATGGTAACTTGTTAAGTAATAATGTCCAAACAATCTCCAAATAATCATGCAGGCTTTTGATTCAAACATTTCACAAACACAAACAACATTTTGTTCTCAAAGATAAATAAAAAGGGCATTGTGGTGCTGGACTGGATAGGGCTAGTGCTATGCAGCTAGAAGGTCCCGGGCAAACCATGGAGTTTGTATGTTCTCCCCATGCTTGGGTGGGTTTTCTCTGGGTAGTCTGGTTTCCTTCCACATTCCAGAGACATGCATGTAAGGTTAACTGGTGACTCTAAATTGCCCGTAGGTGTGAATGTCAGTGTTAAGGGATGTCTGACTGTGTATGTCTTTCTGTGTTGGTCCTGAAATAGACTGGCAACCTGTCCACGGAGTACCATGCCTCTTGCCCAGTGACAGCTGGGAGAGGCTTCAGCCTCCTGTAACTCTGAACAGGATAAACTGTTACAGATAATGGATGGATGGAAGATTTTCCAGAAGAAATGGAAGAATTCCCAATGACTAATTAAAATAAAATAAAATAAAATGGCAAAATTGAGCGCAGTTTTTTTTTGTTTTGAATGCGATCGCCCAGTCCTACAATAGGTAAAGGAGGCATGAAGCTTGGTAAGATTTTCCCGACTTGAAGACTGCATTTACGTCAAACAAATGAAAGAAATTTCAAACATCGTATTTTTCGTATTTTTTAAATTCCCTAGATATTGTTTTATGACAACTAGAATTCAGAAGCAATTTGAACTCTTTAATGTCAAAAAGCCAGAAAAGTGAAGAAAATTGTTAGAGGGACACCTTGTTATTTATAGAGCTGTGAGTCGTAAGAGAATGAAACAATGTGAGTTACTAAAAAACAGCAGACATGAGATGGAACGAATGTTGTCGAAGTTTCTGCTATTCTGTGCTCCACAAGTTCTATGCATCTTTAAACACTGGTTCTGAAAGATTTGTAACCTTCCTAAGTTGTTTTCAAGGTGTACAACACTGGAAACATTTCAAGATACCAGTTTGACTCACATAATATCTCTTAATGTTGTGTGTTTGTACCTCTGAGGAGTCATTGCTGAGAATGCGGGCAGCAGCAGTGATGAAATCTCCCACCAGCATGGTGAAGCCCGGGAGGCCGAGGAAGAAGAATCTAGGTGAGCAGCAGCGGATGATGGTGTTTAAAACATCCTGATGATAAACAAGCACATAGACAAATAAATAAATTAAAAATATATTGGATAGAAGAGATGTCCACAATATTTCTTCTTTACTGCACAACAACAATAACAGACTTCATCCGATGTAGCAATAAACCAATCAGCAGTTCTAAAACTGATTTTCTTAACATTTCTCTAGTATGTTTATATATTCAGTGGCTTCAGAGAGTACCCACTCCTCTTGTTGCCCAATCAATCAATCTACACTTATTAGGCAACACTGACAAAGTGAAAACAAAAATCCTAAACTGAAATGTATAATTTACAACAATATTCAGTGTTTTACTTCATTCCTAGGATAAACCTCTTTTGAGCAATTACAGCTTTGAGCCTTTTCAGCTTAAGGACAGCCAGAGACTTATCCCAAAGTCACTCTGGCTTTGACCGTATGGTTTGGACCATTGTAGAACCTTCATCTCAGGTCTCATGCATTCTGGAGCAAGTTTTATTCAAGGACCTGTCTGTATTAAGCTTCATTTAGCCTTCTCTTAACTCTGACCAGTCTCCCTGTTACTGCCACTGAGATGCCCTTATAGTATGATGCTGACACCACCAAGTACACAGTACTGACAGAATTCGGCAGGCGATAGCCAGGCAATAACTGGTGTTTAATAGACCATGCTTAAGTTCTGGCTATAGACTTCAATTTTTCATGAATTTAAAGAATATTCCCCTCTTGCCCTCAGAGTCCTTTAAATGCTGTTTGGCAAGCTCTAAGATTTCATAAGTCCTTTAACTCAAAGTGAGTCCATCAGGCCTGACTGATGGAGTGCTGGTGAGATGGTCGTCGTTTCAGCAGGTTCTCCCATCTCTGCAGAGGACTTCTGAAGCATTACAGGAGTGACAGCTGGAAACAAAATTTACAACAGAGCCATGTATGAAAAAAGTGAAAGGGTCTGAATACTTTCTGAAGCTACTGTAGATGGGATTTTTGCATTTAGTATGAGTGTGGGGGAGTGGTAACAGACATATTTTGTAAATGGGCCAACATAAGAGAGACATGGCAGGGAGAAAGCTTTTTCCTCCAACAGGTAGGCTAAGCATTTTATGTGTGTTGAGGAGAGTAGGGCACTAAACAACACATGTCACTAAAAGACAGAAAAAAAACGAACTGAAATACAGAGGAGAGAGAGGTAGCAGATGGATTGTTCACAGAGGATAAAAGGGAGAACAAAAGACCTCAACTTTCATGAGTCACATATATATATACACACTCACACAAACCTGTAATTAAAGCCAGAGACCAGGCATTGTTTTGGGAGGTACAGGC
Source organism: Channa argus (assembly GCF_033026475.1). Taxonomy (NCBI): domain Eukaryota; kingdom Metazoa; phylum Chordata; class Actinopteri; order Anabantiformes; family Channidae; genus Channa; species Channa argus. Next base: position 6,949,014 of record NC_090212.1, read on the forward strand.
AGCTTATTGGTAGATGCATGCTCTTTCAACACTAGCATACACTGTACTGCAGAGACCCCTGTGCAAACTGCTCAAGTATGTACAAAATAATACCATTCTAGACAAGAGCATACAAAGCCTTTCACCAGTTATCTATGCTATGTTTATACAGTAAATCAGGAGCAAAGAGGTTAATATAGTTACACTTTACTAGTAGAAGGAAATACGCATTCTGAGGAACAACAGAAAGGACAAACAAACAAACATAAACACACACACACAGCTATGAGAATCCAGCATCTTAATAAGGCAGAAAAATCATTGTGCTTCTTATCTAATACCTGCGCGTGTCTATTTGTATGCTAAGGCAAGGTCCAGGCTGAAAACACCTGGCTTCTTGGCCATAAACTTGTGTAAATCGTACAGTTCAAACAACAGCCTGTTTCTGGCTGAAACAAAGGGCACTTTAGCAAACACGCAACCACACAATCTAGCAAGCAAACACACACGCACGAACACACACACACTCTCTATGACATTAATCACCTAAAGCTTTGGTAAACAGTAAATGCAGGTGAACAAAAGAGGAGTAGAATAAGAGGCAATAAGAAGAAGTCAAACCAACACGATGCACTGCATGCAGAAAATTGGTGGGAGGGGCTTAAGGATTGAGGGCCCATTTTACCCTCATTTTGTTGGTAATTGACCTCTGAAACATAATGTGCAGTGCAGTCAAAGGTAATTAGCATGCAACAAACTGTTGCTTGATTGCCTGAAATGAGCATTTTAGAGGAAGCCACAAAAGTAGAATGCAAAGTGTTTTCCATTGTATGTGTAAGTAGAGGGAACCTCATTTGAGCTGTGTGCGTAGAAATGGGAATTGAGCTCCGCATGTGGCTCTGGAATGGCCGCTACATCAACAAAAGGTGCATTAATGTAACTCTGAATAGGCCAACCTCCTGCCTTTTCATTTGGCCTCGTCTCCAGGAAAGCACACGCTGTCCACCTGCTGGTCCCTGGGGTGACAGGGTTCACTCTAGCATTACATCACTTTGCACAACATTGGGAAATTTTTGTCTCATTTACTTACCATTGACATTTATAGTGTAGTATGGGAACAATTCAATGATGCATTTCAAAACCAATATCATTACTACTGTGTATGGGGTTTTCCCATCACCTACTGCATAACTATTAGGTGAGAGGGTTCAAAACAGGGCACGTTTGTGGCTCTTGGATCAATTGGCACATTTCAATTTGGCAGAACAGAAACCTACAACACTGCTTTTTATCAGTTGTAAGGAAAATTAAGATATGCTGCTGTGAACGCACAAGAAGAGCAAAAAGAATAAAAGAAGAAAAAATGAATATTAAGGAAAAAAGCAATATTTGTGTGCACTTCACTTTACAAAAAATACTGTTGAACACCGCACTCCAGGGAGACCTATTAGATGGATTACTGCCATTGTGCCATGGTGCTATGTGGTGCATCGTTGTGACACCAGAAGACCAGAGAATGACAGACAATCAGGACAAATGGGCCTGAATTTGTCACCTGGAAAAAGAATCGCTTTTTAAAGATTTAGCGGTTTTAACTGTGAGTTGATTTACACTGGGATTCCTGAGAAGATTGCTGTTTAAGACAGATTTTATAACCCTGCAGTTTAATGAAGATGTCCGGTAAGCTGAGGGGTATCTTAAATTGCATATGTACAGTATGTTATCTGTAGGTGTTGGTGTATGCACTGCACAATTATATTAGATGATTTAGTAGACTGGTGTGTAATGATGACTATTTTAATGATGTAACCAAAACTGGACAAAACATACATATTTAGATTTAATACGTTTATGTTTTTTGCCATTGTTTTTTAAAAGAGTGGGGTGAAGACAGGAGGAAGGAAAGGGTGTGGGGCTGTAAGAGCCACTTTCTTATGTTAAGCAGGCGTGCGGCTGTCCCCTATTGTGTGGCGTGAGGACTCTTTTCTCTGGCCAATTTGAGCATGCTTCAGTGGCCAGCCTGGCTCTGGACCCCTGACGCATTATACAGAGCCACAACAAAAGCTGGAGAATGTTGCCTCATCCCTCTGTGTGCCCCCCTCATTGCTTTACTCTACACTACGTTCCCCAGGCTCCTCTCCCGCTCCTTTACACACACTTGCATACACACAGACAGGCACGCCAGCCTACTCTGGGCCCCTGGCTGACATGTCAGTCTAACGGAGCGAGACAGACGTCAATCCTTAATTAATCACGTATACACGGCAGGGGCTCAAAACATTATTTAACGACATGTAAAACATTCTAATAAGCTTGTCGCACTGCCAGGGCACAACAGAAACCCAGCCAGGAGGGCATATATACACATACACATATGCACACAATCTAGCAGCCAAAATACCCCACGTTCACACAGACTTTTGTTCGTGCCTGTCCTTTGTTTTAAGGGACTCCATTCATCTCGACTCAGCTTCATCTGGAAGTAATGGAGCAAGGCCAGATTTAAATGTGAGAAAGGGTGTGGCTACATGATGTGAAAGATGCCAAAACACAGCAGCATTCTTCATCTCCACAACAATATACTCACTCCTGTTTGTAACAGTCCTCAGTACTGAAACATGATTTGGCATAGACACGCAATGATAAGTCTAGTGTTTGCCCGAATAACACAAAAATACAACAGGTATACAAGAATCACTGAGTCATGATAAAATGACACATCACATAGGGGAAAGTAGATGGCAAATGGAAACTTCATACAATTTTTATTCAGGGTATGACAGGAGTTTGACTGGTGTGCCATCTAGTGCTGAATACAAAAAACAAAAAACAAACCCCCCCAAAAAAAACTGTACAGTAGTTCCACCTACTGGCCATACCTGGTCACTGCTTGTGAAGCCCTTGTGCATGATGTGGTACAGGTGCATCAAGAAATCACTGCTGGGGAGGACATCCTGATGCCTGGTCATTATCTCACAGATCAGCTTGTAGGCTTGCAACTTGCCAGCCTTGTACTCTGCCGGCAGCATTGTAGCCTGAAAAATAGAAAGATATACTGATGTCCGTACACCTAAGATAAGTAAAAGATTTTGCAATGTTTAAAATCTATCGTAATGCAGTTGTAATCCACAGCTACAGGAAGCACTTACTTTATGTTATTGCTATCAAATGTGGTTTAACCAGTTCTTAAAACACTGTTGTAATTACTTTTTAGAGCTTGTAATTACTTTTTTTGGTTTGTGTTTTGCCAGCTGAAAATGTGCGCTTGTCGATCATTGTGTTTTCTGTGAAGATCAGATCACATTCATGCAGAAAACCAGGAATTTGCAAACAATGTCATTACTTTGTCTTATGACTATAATTTGTTGTAACATGTCAGATGATTAAACTGGGAAATTTTACCATTTCATGGAAATTATTAGCTCATTTTAGATTTGATGGCAGCAACACATCTCTAAAAAGTTGGAACATGGGCAACAAAAGGGTGGAAAAGTTATTGCCGCAAAAATGTGGAGGAGCATTTGACAACTAATTAGGTTAATTAGCAACAGGTCAGTAACTTGACTGGGTATAAAAGGAGCATTTTAGAGAGGGAGAGCCTCTCGAATGTAATGATGCGCAGTGGTTCACCAATCTGTGAAAAACTGGGTCTATAATTTGTAGAACAATTTCAGAAAAGTTTTCGTCAATGCAAAATTAGCCTGAAGACTGAAGATTCCACCATCTACAGTATATAATATCATCAAAAGATTCAGAGAATCAGGAGGAACCAAGGCCGAAGGTAAAAAATGGATGTGCATGATCTTCAGGCCCTCACTGCATCAAGAACAAGTCTGATTCTCTACTGGACATCACTGCATAGGCTGAGGAACACTTCCAGAAATCACTGTCTGTAAACACAGTTTGACATGCAATCTACAAATGTAAGTTTATGTGAAAATGATCCAGATAAATTGTCGTGTTCTCTGGGTCAAAGCTCATTTAAAATGGTCTGAGGCAAAATGGAAAGTTTCGAAATGTGATATGTTGTTTATGTTCTATTATGAATAAAATATGGGTTGATGAGATTTACAAATCATTGCATTCTGTTTTTATTTCGGTTTTACACATCAACCTAACTTCTTTGGAATTGATTGGAATGATTAAATTGTCTCCTGAACATTTGAGGATTCTCTTGAGGAAATGTTAACCAGATATTGTTTGCATCAGCTGATCAATTTTGGTGAAATTGTGATAATTACAAGCTGTTATTATTTTGAAGACACAACATATTCTGCATATGATGTACCTACTGGAAGATAACAATACACTTCTTGCTGCTCATGTTTTGTTTTAAAGTAACAAATAAATGTGTTTTATAAATGCTATTTTGTAAATGTTGTCTACTGTTGTTGATACCCTGAAAAGCCAAGAGGCAAGCATTCGAAGAGGAGGGATGAAGGCAGGTTGGGGAGGAGATTTCTGGTTGTCCACACTGATCCCAAGATTGTCCCGAATCTGTAAACACACACAAATCTAACTTTAGTCTCATTTAACAAAACTGTGATATGTATTGGTCTTAGAATTCATAGAATGGCAAGAGTACAGGATAAAGTGTACGTGAGGGTAAAGTTCATTAAGAAAGTTGTCAGACCCCATTTACATTGCAGCCTGATAATACAATCAGTCAAATGAATTTTTTTTCTCATTGATCTACACTCAGTACCCCACAGTAAAGTGATAACAGAATTTTAAAAATGTCTGTAAAATTAGTATTCAGACCCTTTGCAACAAAAGGAAATTAATAACTCAGGTGCCTCCTATTTCGCTTGATAATTGCTAAGATGTTTCTACACCTTGAGTGGAGTTCATTTGAGGTAAATTAAAATGATTAGACATGATTTTGAAAGAAACACCATCATAGAAGGTCTCACAGCTGAAAATGCAAACTGTATCAGAACAAAAGACATGAGGTCAAAGAAAGTGCCTGCAGTGCAGCAGAACTTTTTGTAGCCTTTCCCAGATCTGTGTCTTACAATAATCCTGTTTCTGAACTCTGCTGGTGCTTCCTTCGACCTCATGGCTTTTGTTCTGATACAGGATTATTGTAAGGCACAGATCTGGGAAAGAATCCAAAAAAGGTTCTGCTGCACTGCAGGCTCCCAAGAGTATATTGGTCTCCATAATTCTCAAATGGAAGAAGTTTGGCAAAATCTAGACTCTTCCAAGAGCTGATCAACCAGCTAAACTGAACAATATGGGGAGCAGGGCCTCAGTAAAAGAGGTGACCAAGAACTCAATAGTCACTCTGGATGAGCTCTAGAGATCCTGTGTGGAGATAGGACATCATTACAGAAGGACAACCATCACTGCAAAGTTCTAGGATTTATGGCATTGGCTAGAGGGAAGCCTCTCCTCACTGCAATAAACACAAAAGCCTGCGTGGAGTTTGCAAAAAAAGCTCCTGAAGGACTCTCACAATGTGAGGAACAAGATACCATGGTCTGATGAAACCAAGATTGAACTTTGAGGCCGCAATTCTGAATGTTATATTTGGATGAAACCTGGCAGTGGTCATCACTTGCCCAAAACCATCCCTACAGTGAAGCATGGTGGTGAAAGCATCATGCTGTGGAGGTGTTTTTCTTTAGCAGGGACTGGGAGACTGGTGGGTTGATGAAAAGCCGAATGGAATAAAGAACAGAGATATCCTCAATGAAAACCTGCGCCACAGCGCTCAGGACCTCAATTGTAGTATTGGGATGCAACATAACAAAATTGAAAAAGTGAAGCGGCTTTGAAAACTTTCTGAATGTACTGTATCTGCTCATAAATGCTACACTAAGTAAGATTCTGATGACTTAAATAAAAAGGCAATATTTCATCAACATACGTAGATTCCCAAATCTGTTGTTATGCAAAGAGCACTTAAAATCAATTAAGATTTTAGAGTAAGGTATTGCATATTTTGATATAATCCAATTATCTCTTTGGGTAAGTGGGTACATGTCTATTTTTTTTGCCTAATAATCTTACCTTGGCCAGCTTGTGCCAGAGCTCATATAGATAAGAGAAAACCTTGGCATGGATTTTGGGACAGCAGATGTTGTTGACATCTCCTAGGATACCCAATATCCTCCTCCAAAGGACGAAAGCCGAATCAGGATGCCAACCAGTCAGGGTCCCACCAGCAATGATGCTGACATCATCAGCCAAACACTCATTGCTATCTGCATGGTCAGAGGGAGAATTGGGAGTTTCATTAAAAAAATAAAAAAAAATAAACAATTTTTAAGTAACCACCATATGTGCAGCTGCTGGTACCTAATAAGTTAACCTAGTTTAATTTTCCTGAGGATGTGGGATTCAGTCAACAAATGCATAACCTTTTTTAAAAAGCTATTTACATTTTGAGATGTGTTTACAGTATAAAACATTAACAACAAAAAATATCAATAAACCAGAAAAGCAGGTCTGTCACAGAGCAATTGTTGACCAAATCCTTAGTCACTGTTTTCCCAAATGCATCAAAGCACAAAAATCTCTGTCCAATACAACTGATCTAAGTACTGAGCTACTTTTGGGAAAAGACACAAGGTACATGCATCATCCAATTGACGTCAGGTTGAGGACAGTGCCACCTAGTGGGCAGCGGAAGAAGAAGTAAAGGCCTAGAAAAGAAAATGAAATGATTTGTGTAGTAGAGCTGAGGTAATTTTGACCTATTTCAGCGTGATGTTAAAATTAAAATAAAAAAGAACGGGAATGTGTAAATGTGAGACTGAAAAAAGTTGTGGAAATATAGATGGGACTATAAGTATAGAGAAATATTGAACATGGAGAGTCAATGGTAAATGAGAAATCTACTTAATGAGCAGCAGCTAAGTAGCAGTACCCAAGTGGTGTGGCATGTGTAAGACAGACTGATGCATGGTGTCATCCAGGGGGTAGTCCCGTGGGCACTCTGTGTGCACCAGCAGGGCTGGTGAAGCAGGGGGGTTCTGGGGATAGTGGTAGTGGTTGTGGTAGGACAGGTGTGCTGAGTGGTAAGGGAGGGCACACTCAGGACCTAAAAATGACAAGGGATAAGGGATAAAACTGGGTTTGAAGAAGGGGAAGCACAGGGACAAAGGAAAAGTGGACACAATGTAGGACATTACAAACAAAGGTTTATGTGCAAGGGTGGGAGGAAAATAAGGGCAACAACAATCTCACCATTGACGGTGATGGAGGGGGAGAAAGTAGGTAAATAACAATCTGAAGGGTCAAAAGCTGAAGAAATGTTTCTATTTTTTTGTAATGATGTACAGTGTTTAACTGCCTCTAACAAAGGTTACATTTCAGTCTGAATGAAACTTTGGACTTTCTCTAAATTCCCAATTCAAACACACAAGCCGTCAAGCAGCTTTAAAAAGATTAACTGGCTTAGCTAAAAAGATGCTGTGGCAGATATAGACAAGCAGGTTGAGCTTCCTGACAGAGTCATTCTACCTGCCCATGACTAATCCATTAAGGTTGAGGTTATTGCAGAAACCAAAACCCCATCTGGACAAGGGACACACAAAACCAGGAGAAGTGCTGAAATCTTGCAACTCAAATTTCCTCTGTGCTGAATGTTTACATAAGATTTTCTTGCACAATTCAGCACCTTTAAAAAGAAGACAACTCCAGACAGCCTATAGTTACCACAGACACACACACAGACATTTAAATATTATATCTGGAAGAAATACAAGGTGGTATTAGGTGCTCAAGGTGAAATTATAGCAGATACAGTACCTGCTAGAGCCTCATTGTGGCTGAGTAACAGACTCCCCTGGTTCTGGGGGTCAGTTGTTACATCCATGTGGGCCGACTGTGTGGACTGAGTGTCAGTCTCCTCATCAAACACCTGCCAGGTTATCTCAGCTTCATTGAGGTAGCCGTTGGACATATCGCTGCTTATACTCTCGCCTAAGTAGGGTGGTTGAGGTGAATAAAGTATATAAAAAGTGTAAGAATTTTATACAGAGAAGTATGAAAAACCCAATGTGGCATCTACATTACATTTTCACATTATAGTAATAATTTAAAATTAATAATTTGCAAATAATTTCTAACTTTTTTCTCTGATCTTAGGCCTGGTGTAGTGTGTGTGTCCCTCAGCACTGCATTCCGTCTCAGTTGGACTGCTGCTCTGCCGGATGAGAATCTAGGAACAAAGGAATATGCGTTAGAGAAGAGACACTTGTATGAGTAAAATCTATTACATTAACTTGACATAATACTAATGTATAAGATATTTCTTCTCACCACTGGTGGTTCACTGCCCTCTCTCCTCCCCTCAGATGTCTTGCTATCAGAACCACAGGAAGTAGGGGAGTGCTCTCTCTTCTGGGCTGCAGTGCAACACGGGATGTCAGAAATAGGCAGAGAGACCAAAATGTAATTATATTAAAAAGCTTTCAGTGTTTAACTACTGCATTTCTGTCCTTTAGTATAATAAGATTTTTTTTTTTAAGGTTCCCTTTCAATATCCGGCCAGTGACAGTGAATCAGAGTTATTGCATAGTTGAGCAATGTATGCAATAATGAGCAATGTCCGTCACAAATACTAATGGTACAGATATAGTAATGCACCTCAAATGCCTGCTAACCCCATATTTTCTATTATGCCTCATTGTTTTTACACTAAATCTTTGTAGCGTTTAAGTAATACAGGGAAGTACTATGTAGCGTGAACCAGATGTGGATCATTAGACATTGCCCGCTGAGTCTTATTTATTACACAAAGTGTAGCACACACACCTCGTGATGATTTCTTAGTATGTAAAATAAAATACCTTGTGGGCAATAACATCTCTCGTGTTTGTATACCTGGTAAAGCATCAGCGAGTTGTTGGGTGATGTCTGATGTGCTGCTGCTACGTGGCAGAGGGCTGTCCTCACCTCCCAGCTCCTCCTCTACCCCACATTCTGACAACTGACATTCCTCCACATCTACCAAGAAAAAAGGAAATATAGTTAGGGAGAGCCACAAGCGGTCAAACACAGGTGCGTGCTTTGTTATTTTAAGGATTCTTTAGACACTGTATAGATAAAGATTCACAAGGACACTGCAAGACATTAGGACATGTGCACATGAAGTGGTGATGCAGACATATGCTTGTTACTGTGTGACTAAGCCACTATAGAGGGTTTCTCATTTTTAAACTATCAGGCACAAAATACTTCATACATAACTACTTGCTGTAAATACTGCCAGAGACTGGTAGTGTATGACAGATAGACAGATGGATGGCAGAGTGATGATAGAGGTCACAAACACACAAATGCATGCACCTCTCAGCATACACTTTACCTGAGAGTCTGTGAGAGCAAGCAGAGTTACCAGAAGAGATACCAGGCAAGAAAGAGCTCACAGTGTGAAGCAGTAGAGGAACACTTTTAGTAGTGGGCAAAGCCTCGTATAGATGGACACAGTTGCTGATGGACTGACTTCGCTTAGCTTCCATCACGGAGAGCGAAAGAAGTAGTAAAGGAACAGAGAAAGAGACAGTGGAAACAGAAAAGAGGTAAAGACAAGAAGATAGTATTCAGAATTCTAGATAGGTGCATATATTAACACATCAATTATCAATCAGGAGCGCAGAGAAAATGAAGCACTACATCAATGCTCGTCTGTCTCACTGGGTCCCTTTGATAGACTGGTAAAAGACTGGCAATCAGCTGTTTACATAAACACTGCAGCGGTCAAGCCAAAGTGGTTTTATAGAAACCTGAAATGTGCTATGCCCTGCTTACCTTGAGTACTCTACATGGGAGAACCATATTTACCATGTCTTAACACAAAATATGTGTAAAGGTGCACATAATTACCATCCCAGCAATGGCAGTGTGAGAGCTGGGATAATAATAAATAATAATAATAAAACATCCACTTTTTTCCGTCTCTCATGAAAACAAGATCTCAGAACAGAATTAGTTTGTATTTGGATAAGTATAGTTTTGACTGTTGTCAATGCTGAGGCATTGCCATTGTGTATGGATAGCACTTAAGGCCTAATTTCAAGGAGAGCAATCAAAGTGGACTGTTCTATTCTCTGCTTTCAGCACACTTTAATTATTCTTTTCAGTTCAGAGAGCTACATCGTCTCTGCGACAGCCCACAATGGCTTCCCATTTATGCATATTAATAAGCATTAATTACACTCTTAATGAAACTATCAACAAAAAAAATGCTGTGCAATTGATGTGTGGACCTTCTCTTGAGGAGCAGGGAGGAGGGCTGTTTGGCCTTTGAAAATCAATGTGGGAGAAATCCAATTAGGCCAAAGAAAGGGAAGAGAATTTGAAGCGGTAGTGTTTTATGTCCATCTTTGCTTGCATGCAGAACATACTAACAGAAAAGGTGCATCAACATGCTCGTGATACACACATAATAGACGTGTCTGTGTACACGCCATCACACAACGTCCAATACTTCATCCTTAAGGCACAAATACATCTGTTGCTAGCTGAACAAGCTCATCATTTCTGTACACGGATGGTAATTGGGGAAGCAGAAGGCCAGGAGATGAAAAAGGATCATCTCTGTCTTTTGTCCTCCACATTAAGATTCCGTCTAGACAAAATTAACAAACGTAAGACGGGCACTGCAGCTAGTTACTGCTCTACTGCCTTTCAGCTTAACTTATAATTAGCCTGCCACATTCCTATCAGATAGGAGTGTTTGCTCTGTCTGAATTGAGCTAATGACAATGAGTGTCCAAAACTGGCCTTTGACATGCCATCGGGGGGACTGTGTTGGATGTCTGCAATTAAGCTGACATGTACACGTTTACATTGGCCAGTGACATGTGAGGGGAACAATGAGGGCCATCTGTTGGCCTCTTTGTCTTTGGTGTTGGGCCTTTCAACGGCACCTGGGCTGGTATACACATGCACCTGCCTAGAGGCTTTTACACGCAGTAAATACATTTGATAAACCCTATGGTCTGAGGTTAGGGTTCAGAAGCTTATCAGTATTGTGTTGTTGGCCCACACAAAGCCAAATGAATAGTACAGCATAGTCTAAGAATAGCGTATACATGCAGAGGGGGCTTACAACAAGTTCCCCTTTGTGTTTTAGTTTTGCCTGCTTTGATGGATTAGTAATATACAGCTACTATAACAATACTGTTATCACTAGTATTAAGAGTACTTACCAGAGGCCTTCTGTCGGACATTGTTCCGGGCCTTCTCTACACCAGGTGCTCCTGACGTAGTTGCAGAGCGAATCCTCATGGGCTCCTGAACGCCTGATCCCCCTTGCTCCGCCTGGTTCCTCCAACTCAGTGAGAACGAGCGTGCCACAGCTGCTTTCTGGGAGTCCTGGATAGCTCCTTACATACAAAATACAAATATCTGTTAAAATCTGAGGTGTCAATGTACGATTAATTATCAGCCTTATGTTAGGATACTTCTCTGTGGCTTTAGGCAATACAGTGTTTAGACCATGATGGTATTTCAGACCTTAAAAAACCTTTTGAAAACTTTGAATATACCACCCCCAACTATTATGCACCTTTCCTAAAACCTGCAGGTAGTAAGTATTATCTCAACTGATCGACACCCAGATGATAGATAGGAGCTGGGTGGTGCTTACAGTAGGTGCAGCTTTTATTTCTCTATTTATGCATAAAGTACATATGACCTAAATCTTGATTTGATTTTTAAAATCAAGATTTACTAAAACTAGATAAAGGAAACATAATTAAACAAGACAAAAGAGAGTTTAGAGTTTGAAGTCCAGATTATGATTATGTAAAAATGGAGAAGATTCACCATTGACCAATAAAGACCACACCAGAAGCAAGTCATGTAAAAATGAGGGAGGTCACAAGGAACCCCAAAGTATCACTAATCAGAAAAACAGTGAACAAAAATACTTTGCACGGCTGAACTGCGAGGAGGAAGTCACTACTCTCCAAAAACGATCAAAAAAAATTTTCATTTATAGTTTGCTAACTGCCAACTGGACAAGTCAGACGTCAATTGGAAAAGAATTGTGTCGATACTTGAAACAAAAGTTGAATATTTAGTCTGTGTTTATTTGTTATGATAAGTGAGGTGACAAACAGCACAAAAAGTTAATGCCTATACAAAACATGGTGATGGAAGTGCCATGGACCTGGATGGCTTAAAATCACTGACAGAGCTATGAATTCTGAGATGTAAAAGCAACTTCTACAATTAAACATTAAGTTACCCATCTCTAAACTGAACGTCAACAAATGCTTAAAGCAGAAGCAGTGTATTGTTATGACCAGTCAAAAGCCTTGACCTTATCCCTAGAAAATGCTAATGAAAAGGAAAGCTTTAGTTAAAGATAATGCTGCAAAAGAGGGATCACACCAGTTACTGAAGGCACAGTACAAATGATAAATGGTCTGCACTTATATAGTGCTTTTCTACCAACTGGCAGTCAAAGCGCTTTACACTGCTTCTTATTCACCTATTTGCACTCACACTCACACACCGATGGGGGAGCTGCTATGCCACTGGCCAACACTCACCGGGAGCAACTAAGTTGGGGTTGCTTAAGTAAACGGAGGAGCCGGGGATCGAACCAACAACTGTGGGATTGGCGGATGACCCCTCGACCTTCGTGCGCCACAGTCACTCAAATATTTAAGATTGGATGATTTTCCACAATAGTTGTCTCATTTGTTTAACATTGTTCATTTTGTTTAGTTTTAGGACTTTCCCTTGCTTCCTCTATTTGACAAAAATCTGATCACATTTATTTTTTCAGAAAGGGTTCATAAACTTGCATTTTCATTTTAGCATTGTCATTTTATTGTACCGACAGGCAGAAGTAGAAGATATATAATTCACAAATCAAAAGAAACCAATCACTTTGTGTGGGGAAAATAATTGTTTGATCCGCTGCTGATCCGCTCTCCCCCCCCCATTTCCCACATTCTCCCATTTCTCCCCCTTACCACGTCCTCTCTGTTTCTTCTCCTTCTGTTCGCTGAGTTTGTCCAGAGGCAGGCTGGCCATGTCCAGGCCATACACGGAGCGTGCCAGCACAGCCGTTAGTGAGTCCATGATGCTGGCCCACTCAGTCACCAACTCCTCCCAGCAGGTGAGAGAGGACAGTACTGCCAGCAGCTCGTCCCATAGCTCCCGGGAGATAAATACGCACAGGTTGGCTCGGACCCATGCCACAATGATGGTCTGAATGCAAGATGAGACAACATGAAATGAATTAGCACTGACACAGCGTGGCAGCAAAATATTTCAACCCCTGATACAATGTGACAACACGAGTCTTTCCTTGCCTTGTTTTCAACAAACCTAAACAAGACACAAATATAATGTAAATATACAGACGATTTCCAAGCAGCATATGTTCCACAAATCTGCGTATGTTTGATACTGTTAAAGTAAAAGCATACTTAGAGTAGCCATGATGATTAAGCTTACCCTAAAAAGTATCGATGCCAAACTTTCTGCAAAGCTGTCTTTTCTTTGGTTTTCATGTGGCCTCTTCATCACTGCCTCAGTGATCCTCAACAGTACCTGCAGCATCTGCTCCCTGCAGAACAAAGACGGTAAAAAAAATCAACTGAAATTACAGTTAGTCATTTAGCTGATGCTTTTGTCCGAAGCGACAAAACCGTAAGTAAGTAGAAGACACTAAGGGCAACTTTGGCGTTCAGTGTCTTGCCCAGGAACGTAGCCAGGAGGAACTAGGAGTCAAGCCACTGACCCCGTGGATGACTGCTCTACCAACTGAGCTACAGTCAAGCCTCGCTTATATCTACTGCATTACCGACTTAATATTGAATTATTTATAACTGGGATTCAAGAGTTGTTAACGGATGACTCAGAAAACCTGGGAAATCTTTTAATTTATATCTGAATGTCTTACTGACCATGTTTGTGTATTCATTGTGTGCTCCATGATCATGTGGCGGTAGATGCTAAGCACACCCTTGCACACGTCAACCTGGTTTTCCAGGAGTTTTGGTACATCCTGGCATGGCTCCAACAGAAAAACATTGGATGAGTTGGTCAGGAACACCTACAAAGTTAAGTAGAATCAGACAGAGTGCATACATAAACCTATTACTTGTAGTAATTCTCACTAAATGCTGTGATCTCAGGATAAAAACAAACTCTAAACATATACACACACCTGTAGTGTGGGCTGAATCCCAGCCTTGACATCCCTGTTCTGTTCTTCGGTGAGAAAGCCCCGATTGATGGCGCTGCTGAATGAGTAGGTCCTACCCCAGCTGGATGTCCGTCTGTGACCATGACTCTCCAACACCTGGTAGAAGTCAAGGAAGGTTAGTCGATAAGATACTCACAAGGTACAAACCCACAATAGAGAAGATTTTACATTTTTTTTAAAAAAACTATTGTATATGTACTACTTGTAACCTACCATATTGATTTTAGTCTGACACAAAATTTAACAACTAATAAATAAAACATTGTAACTAATAGCTACAAACTGTTATACATACAATTGCATGTGCTCCTGTGTTATGAACCAATGATAAGTCATACTTTTTTCAGCTTAGACTTAATAATATAGGTTGCAGTAAGTAACATTAAACTAATGTCTCTTACAATTAATCTAAAATATAAAAAGACAAACAAAAGGGGCATACATACTATGGAATACCTCTACAATGTACTACCACCTTTGACCACAATATTTGTGCAATTCCTATTGGGAAAGTTATAGTTGAGAATAATGTATCAGTGTCTGTATAACAGTTTTTACCTGTGTGTGTATGCTGTTTGTCTCTGTGCTGAGTATCTGTTCAGAACTGTCGTCCACTTCATCTCCCTGGGTAGTTGTTTCAGGCTCTGTCATGAAGCTGGGCTTCTCCTGCAGGATCCACTTTCGGTACACTTTGATCACTTTCCTGGTTGCTGATGCCTCACAGGATGGCAGCAAGAAAGCCTTAGGAGGAAGAATATAGACTTTTTATTTCTACAAATACATTGTTTTCACTTAATTATAATAGTGGCCAGTTAGCTGAAAGAATAATCAGGTTGTTTTAACAATTGACCAGCAGAGGGCAACATGGTATCACCATGTTGCAGAGGACATGGTATAAATATTGTATCACAATATTTACAGCATTTATATTTTTAACATTAAAATTATTATTTACAAATTAATATTTATAACATTTATTTAGTATTTACACATAAAGGCATATTTTTTAGTGACCCAGAGCACCTGGTGGAAGACCTCGTTGACAAAATTCACATTGTCTCTGGTGGACAGCAGGATGTTTTGCACCATGTCATAGACGTAGCGGTGCTCCTCCTCAATGCTACACAAACTGGAATCACTGGGTCGTCGATCTGAAAGAGTACTGCTATTGGAGTGGCTCTTGTCAGGCTCCCCCACTGGCCCATTGGTATCTCCATCTGTTTTATCCTTCTCCTTTTCCTGGCTGCTACTGCCTGCAGTAACAGTCTGGCCACCACAGAGAAATAGTAAGAAATAAGATTGCCTTACAATGTTACATGGCCTCTTACGTAGTTAAATAAATGGTCGCTTGAGTATCATTGACCAGAAATATGTTGATAAATGTGTTCCTCAATGACATCTCTGACAAACCAATAAATGGGTACTAAGGCACTCACCTGGATGAGTTTGGGAATGACCTCAGTGCCATTTCTGGCGCTCTGCACCGCTGAAGCACTGCTGATATACTTCTTCTCCAGGAAGAAGATGACCAGCCAGTTAATGAAGGCCACGCGGGGTGCCAGGTACTGGTCCCTGGTGCAGAAGGTGCTTTCATTGTTACGTGTTACTGGCACATACAAGGGTTTTGGTCTGTGGTGGGGGAGGTCTGGTGGAGTGTAAGAATGAACCAAGAGTAAAAAAGTGCAAAGGAAGAAGAGCAAGACAGATCAAACATTACCTTCTCATGTCAGCAAGGTTTTCCACACTGAGCAGTATTCAGTGGGGTCATTAAACATTTTCTTTCTTTGACCTAACGTGCCTCCAGAACAAACTGTACATACTTTATGTACATGTGGGCATTCATACATTTTATACCAGCTTACCTAACAAAGGCTTGTAGAGGTTTGTGAGCTTGGTGAAAGAGGGGAAAATATGTGGAAGGTAGTACTTCTTGAACAGGTTAAAGAGAAACCTGAAGCCTGTGTCCTGGTTCTCTTTGTTCTTCCATTCCAAACTGGATGCCTGGCAGAGAGACAGCACAAAGGCAGACAAGGTCACGCTACAGAGAGAGGAGATGGTTCCAGCATCACTCAAGACAGTGAAAGCACATTGTTTGCAACACAATACTCTGAAGGTTCCTCTAGGGAAAAGTATACAAAGGGAAAATGGCTTTAGGCTATGCAGAGATGTAACAGTCTCTAACTTTACAAAGTTAATAACAGTTATACGTTTTTTTGATCTTACTGTTGTATAATTCAATGATTACATACTACCTCAACACTCATGTCAATGCCCCCCTTTTTTTTGTCCATTCGACTTATCCCATGAGTTTATTTTTATTTTACTTTTTTAAAAATACCGAATGCGCTTCCCGACACAACCATCCCCAATTTCTACCGGGCTTGAGCCGGCACTGCACAGTGATGTCTTGCCCAGAGACACTGAACATATAGCTGAGACCGGGGTTCGTACCACTGACCCTGTGGTCCGTGGACGACTGAGGTACAGCCGCCCCAGCCACAAAGGTATGCATACCCTTATTGTTAAATGGCAAAAACAAAGTAACAAAGTAAAACTAAAAAATATATATTTCATCAACATATTAATTGATATACACTGAGCTAGTACAAATGTTTCCTTCATCAGAAATTAAAATATATTTTTCATTTTAATTTATCAATGGGGATACCAACTTTTTCACAGATACAATTTTAATCTATAACATTTTACTATAACATTTTTTTTTATTCTGATGATGAAAAAACATTAGCACTAGCTAAAGGTGTGTTATGTTAGCTTTAAGTGTGTATCCTCTTACATTGAAATGGCATGAAAGGAGTTGTTTTGCACCTTAACGTAACGGTAGAATATTACAAAGATGATACATTTGTTCAGACCTATTCTCCTTTAAGGTAAGATAATGTTAAGGCATTTTGAGGAAGAACCTCCCAACAAGCGTGACGAACAGGATAAAAAAAATAAATCAATTTTCAATTTCAAATTTAAATTGAGCCACATGGTATAAAAATCCCTACAAATAATTACAGCAAGGGGGAAAAAATCCCATACCTGTATGACCATGTACTTAAGCAGAGTATCTAGAATGAAACAGGTCTGGTCATCTGCAACTTTTTCTCCCACAACAGCTGGAACCAGTGGGGTAATCTCCTCAGGCACCACCTTTGCTGCTCAGATTGATAGATACAAAGACCTTAGTTAGGTGTGTGAAAACAAACGTTCTACAAGAAAAAGGACGTCAACCAACGTCAATGTTCACGTTGCTGTGTGTCTGCCCTGCCTCACCATCAGGGGGGTTGGAGAAGGGGTTGTAAATTATGGTGTCAAGGGTGCATGGCCCTCTGGTGGAGGGCACAGCAGGAAATCCTGGCACTACACAGGCAAAGATAAGGAACTGCTCCTCAGCACAATTATCCCTCAGGGCTTGAAGCCAAAGCAGGAAGAGGCGGATCCCCTCACAGCGGATCTAGACAGGAGGAGATTGGGCCATATTAATGAATACACAAAAGGAGGTAACTTTTACTAGCTAGTTAACATGAAAAATTTAAGCCTGAAACTGACTTACTGTACCCTTAATATATGAAAACCCCACAATATTGGTGTTCAGCTGGCCCTTGATTATCCCTTTGTCAATTTACATTGAATTAAGAAATGATACCCCTAAGGGGCATTAATCCAATTCGTGTCCAATTGTAATCATTATTGCACTATACAAGATCCATGACATTACATTCAGTCATTTAGCAATCGTTTTTATCCAAAGCGACTTGAATGTGAGGTACAAGGCAAGTAAAAATGTAAGTCAAGGAGAAAACATCAAAGCAAAGTCCTATCATGTTTCATGAGATGCAAGTGTAAGAAAGAGCAGAAAGTAGTTTTTTTTTCCTTTGAAAAAAGATTTAAGTGCATAGGATGGTGTGGAAGAGTCCTGTACAACTACTAAACTACATGACTTTGCTTGAGTCTGAATCAATTTTCCATGTTTCCTAAGGAAATGTCTCAAAATTAAACAGGAGCAAAAACCCCAGCTACCACTACCTCTGGTGGCACCTCAGAGCAGGGTTAAAGCCCCCTCATGGCATTTTGCTGCCTTACATACAGAATGGTAACATAAAGTATAAATGCTGTCAGTGTTTAAGGAGTGGCTAACCTATGCATGCAACATTCACATTAGAGACATTGCATCATATCTCTAGATGAAAGACTTTTTATATATAAAGCATTACCATAGCATATTACCTTAAATGAATTTCCAGTGTGTAAAAGCTTCTTCAGAATAGAACCTGGAAAAGAAAAAAAAAAAAAAAAAAACTGTCAAAAACTTGTTTAGCTCAAATATTTAACGGATGTTTCTTGCACAACAAGCAGAGACATCACAAACAGCAAAAAACTGACAGGGAGGAACCTGCTTGTCATCTTTACTGAGGCAAATTGACCTTGATGGGTGGTCCTGACAAACTAGAGGGGAGAGTGGCAAGGCTTCACATTTTCCTGATGAAAATTAACATCAGTTGGCAGCAATGAAGGCAATCTGGTTCCGCTTTAATCAAATGAGACACTGCTCTGATTGCTAAATACCTTGACTGGATGAGGTCTGCGTGTGCGAGGTAGGACATACACTTGACAGCTTGCAGAAAGCACTTATGAGGGCATTTGCAGACTGTGAAGAAATTCATGCTGGTCCTAGCAGTGATTTTGTGAAAGAAAATATAATCCTTGAAGATCTGTTAGAAGTAAGGTATGATGAAAAAGTATTTAGCTACCAAAAGACTTCAAAGCAGAAGTCAGCGACACCACAGCATCTTGACCACTGACACATGACCTGATAAGTGGAAAAAAATGTGTGAGGTCAGAAAAAGAAAAAAAAAAAAGCCCAAACCAGAAGGAAGATTTTAACTGTTGATGATTTGTTATCCAACGACGGACGAAACTGTGAAGTTATCCCAGGCATCCAAACCCAGGTGGGACTTGATATTTGGGATTATAAGCCTGGGGGGAGGCCATTCTTCCCCACTGTTACAGAACCAAACTATTTAGCTGCCAGCGACTAACAAACAACAGTTATTATCTTTGTTATCGCTTCTTGCATTTTTGGGGGGGAGGTTGGAAAGACTGAAATCATGCCAGCATAATTCAATTACTTATTTGAATTTCAAATGAAGTACTCATTTGCATTTCACATTTACACCCCCTTCTAAGACTGATTATTTTCTCTTCATTATAGAAAGTTTGGCCATGGTTCTGCTGACATTATTTTCCTAAAGACCATGTTAAAGACTGCAGAAGCATGAGTAACAACACACGCACAGTAAAGAAGTACAGGGGCTGAACATTTTTATCACCCATACATCCCATACAGTATCAGCTATTATGCTTCTTCTTGACAGGCATTGACCTATTAGATGACATTCACAACTGACAGTGGGCAATTATTTAGTGGCTTTTGTTGTGGCTTGTTGTTCCACAAAAATAATCTGCTGAGCCTTCTAATATTTACCTATACTGTAGCAACCCAACAGAGTCTAATTTTTTGCCTTATGCAGACTTCTTTAAAATGGGCAAATTCTTCTTTCCTGGTAGAGATGCATGCAGCACACGGACATGCTGAACCACTCTGTGCCCTGCCCTCTCTTTCCCTGTCCCACTCCGTTTCACACACTTATAGAAGATTAGGTCTGTGTGTGCCTGACGCTGCCAGTGGTGGTAACCCAACTCTTCTAATAAGTTAGTAACAAGGCTCATGTTTGCTAACATGCTTATGTTTGCCAATAAGTATAACTAAAATAATGTTACAGTTGGGTTCATTAGGTTATTATGTGGTATATCTGCGCGTCAACGTCAAGTGCTTGTCCATGTGGGTAACGTTAATGTCAATTCTGTCATTACGCTGAATGTCTGGTTCTTAATCCATGGGATATTGAAAAAGAAAAAGGCTCATCCTGATGAAGTCCAATCACCTTTTTGCTAAGTTATAGACAAATACATATGGGAAAGCTGAACAGTTGCCCGGAATTCTATATGAACCAATCAGGTGTGAGAGAGCCAAAGCAGTCATTCAATGAAATACGGCTGGTAAAAGAAAAATGGTAATACATACCTATACTGTGAAACTGCCATCGGTTGTAGATTTTCTCAGGCAGAAGTTGTAGAATTTTCTGATCAAAAATAGAAAAAAAAGCATACCACTTGATAAATTGGGAGAATTATGAAAGAAAGAAAAGGAAGAAAAGAATGAAAATAAGTACTGACCCAATGCAGGATTGCTGTTGTATTATATATGCATAAATTATACTAAATTAGATATTTTCTTTAAAACCAAAACAATTTGATTTGATGCTTCACGAACAATTAATTAAAACAATTAAGACAATTGTAATTTGAACACCTTAGGCATTTGAAGCATTTGTTTGACAAAACATAAAGTATGAATCAAGGTATTACAGTTAACTAAAACTAAAGCTGAAATAAAATAATAATTTAATAAATAATTGTATAAACAGAAAGCAAACATTAAATCGAATATACTGTTAAGACTAAAACGACAAAAAAAGGGTTATACAATGACACAAAAATACCTGGAAGAGATCAAATGTGACGTTGAAATAAAGCCATCAGTCCATTTCTAAAGAACATAGGAGGCTGTTTATTTCAATTTAATCCCTCTTGCACTTCTCTTGGTGTGTGCCTCTACTTACCAAGCTTGTGCAGAATGAATGTACACAAAAGATATTTAGATTTAAAAATACATATTAAAATTAGAATTATAAAAAGAAAAAATATTTCAATAAACTAAAATTAATTAAGTAGGTTACTTTAAAAACCTAAAACTAATCTGAAACTGGTAAACCCATTTCAAAAAATTAAAAACAATTATGACTAAAATAAAACAGAAAAGCCGAAACTATATCACAACTGGATTGGGTTTAGGGAACTTGGTATAAACTATTTTCTGATTTTTTTTTTTTACAGGAAGTAATTATTTAAGTATTCTCAAGATTAAACAAAGCAGAAAACAGCTGACTTTGCTTGGTAAGTGCACTAAAAAGCCTTTGTCCTTGTCCTTTATCTCTACTTAACTAAGTATGTCTGCCGATCTGTGTACCACAGAACAGCACTGAGAAATGTCTTCACCTCGCCAACAGGACCGCCCTAACCTTTCAACAGCCTATCATTATTCTTGAATGCAGGAGCAGGTTAACTGGGTCCCTTTGGAGAGATCAAAAAAGGGCTGGAGGACGGTAGATGTGTGTGCTTGTGCACACAAGGATAGTTAATAGTCAGTGCATTATGAGCAACTGATGCCCAAATGACTCATTTCTCATCAAATCCTAATCACTGACCCAAATGAGACTTCATGATTGCAATGTAGAGGTCAAGTCAGTCCTTTTCTGCTTTATGGGTGCAGCTCTGACCAATTTATCTAGACAACCAACTCTGGTCGGAATGATAAAAAGCTCATGTGCCCTGGAACGTGAGAAACAAAGGCAAAAGAAAAATACAGAGCACAACAATAAATGTGCATGCAAGAGCTAAAAAGATTAAGACCTCTAATGCCATAGATGCAAAGTGCTATGGCAGTGTCTGAGTGGGACAAAAGTGAGAAAGATAAAAATAATAATTATAATAAAGACAAAAGTGAGAAAGCTATAAAAACTATATTATGGCAGTTAGACATGATGAAATTATTTTATAAATAACCCTGAATTTGATACATTTAAGTAAATGCACACCTGGGAAGGTTATAAGAAGAAATCTGTCATTTCCAGTATTTGCTTGTTTCTACTGTTTTGGACAATAAAATCATAATTTGTATTGCTTTAATGTAAAATCATTACATTATATCAAAGGCAGAGAGCTGTGGTGGTTCAGAAAGTGAGCTCATGTTTTGAGAGTCTAAGTTTGTCAACAGCTTCCTTCTCCACTTGTCATCCCAGATCTTTAACTTTCCCTTCTTGTCCTCTGATACTAAATCCCTGTTCTTATCAGTGACAGTAGAGACGAAAGACGGAAAGACATCATGCTGGATGACGAGTTATGCTGCTCAACTTCTTGCTGATCCTCAAACGTGTTGATACGTGTATACAAGCGTATGGCTGCACCTTGCTATTGATCCCACATGGGATTATCACATCTCTGTACTGGCCTCCTTCACTCTGTCTCCTTGGGGCAGCCGACACATTATGCTAGGTGGCAACACAGCAGGGTAGCCTGCTTAAGCCCTCCTGTGTGTGTGTATGCGGACACAATAACACCATCATTCTCTCTCCATACAGAACGCCAGGAAGGGAGAGTGGGAATGAGATGGAGATACTAGCTCAGAAAGACTCCCCGTGGAGCTGGAATGGCAGCAGCAACAATGAGGAATTTACTGGCTGATATGAGGCGAATGCAGAGTCTGTCAGACTGGAGGTTGGTGGAGTTACTCTAATCTGCAGCAATACTCCAGCATAAAGATAGGGGCATTACTGTGCTACAACTGCAGCCTTAACATATTTGCATGATCCGCACTTAGGTTTCCAGCCACAGGGCCTGAACATGACACAGAATACACTTCTCCCAGAGGTGGCCTACAAGAGGTGTTTAGATAGCAGATTGAGTTACACAGCAATCTCAGACAAAATTTAGCAATATACATATATACACAGAGTTTTGGTACAGCTTTGAGATATTGTACCATCTAAGGGCTGTAAAATCTCCAGAGTAACAAAGACACGAAGTACTAACCTACACAAACACATCAAAAGTAAGGATACATGTACATGTAATAGGCAGAGAATGACCAGTGTGTCAATCACCTAAAAAGCCCTGCAGTATGATCCCAGACAGCCAGAGTGCTTATTTACATGCTAAGCAAATTCCATAGCTTGCCCACACATTTAAAAGTAAAAGGCTTTTAAGCCAGCAATGCATGTTTTATAAAATATAGTTAAAGTCTAAAGCACTCTTTGTGTGTGTGTGTTTTTTTTAAGGGAAATACCCAGTACTATTTATACAGTTGTTAAAATAAGTTTTCATTCTCCTCTGCAGCCAGTGGGAGGCAGCAGCAGAGTGCAATTCAAATTTGCCTCAGGCTTCTCCAAGGGAGTTAACCCTTTCTGTTTCAGGTTCTTTTTTGCAGGTTTACTCTTACATCTTGAAATTATTTACATGGTTAAGCACAAATACTTTGAACAATGGAGTCAGGAAAAGCTACGTGTCAACATTTCTAAACCTCGCAAAAGACAAAAATATTTATCTGGAAAATTGATGACAGAAATCCAGCAGTTCAGGTTTGAAGGCTAAAAAGAAGGTAAGATCACAGCCTGAGACTTTAAGACAACTTTACACACACTATGCCATTAGCAGAACTGAACTGTGTGGCAATAAATGAGCATTCATCTCTGTCATGGGAATGGCAGCATAACAACAATAATAAGCCTTATTCCTCTTTTGTTTAGGTTTGTGACTTAACAGAATATTGGCATGATTGCAGTCCTTCCTTTTTCCCATTGTTCAGTTTTAGTTTCTGGTGCTTCTGCTGTTGATATTATATTATCAATTGGTCACTGGGTAAATACAGTAAATGTAAATCAGACAAAAGCCTTTTTATTTTCCACAGCTTTCTAGAAGAAAACTGTTTTATATTACTTTTGAGCTGGGTTAAGTTCAAAGTTTTGCATCTAAAATAAAGTCAACTAGATTTTATAGTGGCATTTAACTTAAGGCTAAACAGAAAGAACATTTTCTGATGTAAATTTGGGGTGTAGACGGGATCGTAGGGAGGATGGCAAGAGGAACTTAGAATGCTGAGTCAGGTCCGGATGAATGATAACAGGTCATGTTGGAGGTCATGTCCTGGAGAGAAAGACTTCCCTGTGAGTTTTGCTGGTCCCAGTGCTGTCTGTTAAACTGTGCCACAACCTCTGTGGCACCAGGATTGAAGCGCTTTTAAAAAGAGAGTAGCCAGTTATGTGGGAGGGTAAACAAACTGGATTCCACTGAGGCCCGGGAAGCTAAATCTGGTCTTGTTGCAGCCTCAAATCCCATACAACAGAAAGTTGTCTTTCTTGCTGCATAATTAGTATTAATAATTGTTTGCCAGCTTTTCTGTACCTTTCATACTCCAATTCACATGTTCTTGATTACATGCAGGTCCATACTGTCCACTTCAGGAAATATTATTCTTCTAAGTTGCAGCTCTGTTGCACAAAGTAGATGTTTTTTCTTCCCGAATTGAACCCTATACTTTCACAAACCTACCAGGATCTGTTGTAGTATTGCATTCCTACAGTGCAATTCTAAGATGACCAGCTAATCCACTTGCCAGGCAGATAGAGAAATGGATGTATTGATCAACTCATAGTGCAACTCAGCCATGAACCCTTTTAGCTCTGCCAATCTGGGCTGCATTAGCTCTTTCACAATTGGCCTCACACTCACACTAGTTCCAAAACATTTACAGTAAAATCATTTCAACTTTCAATTATTGCTTTTATAAGCTAAGTAATATTGAGCACCTTGGAAGGTTTTTCATAAATCTTCTCAATTACCTTGTTGCTCATTTAACTGCATTCCCCCTTGGTACAATGAATTGACTATTAACAAGCAGTTGTACATACAAGTGTATAAAACAATCACTTGTCACACCTTTATTAGACACACAGGTCTTCGCTGAACTTGTTGTGTGACTTCTAAAACCATTTTGTCAGACCAGTAATGATTTAGGTGTGTCAGTGTAAAAAGTGAGAATACTTAAGCAAGACAGTATTTTGGCATCTGGGCCAATGGGACTGAAGTTTTTATGAAAAAACAAACACTAATGCTATACAGTTCAAAGATAATATGTTATTAACACTGAACGTTAACAAAGGTGCTTTAACAAAAAATATATAAATAAAAATCAGATTCTTAATTGTTGTTTTAAGTGTTTAAATATAACACCTTAATCTAAAATATAAGGAAAAGGTGAGGTCAGGAATTACAGACTTGTATATCCATCATCTTCAGCAGTGTTGTTACATTCTCACAGAGAAAAGGTCTCTCATCTATCAGTTCTGGTCCAGCACCACAAGCTGTGGTGGATGCCACTGTGGCAGCAGACACAAAGAAACCTGGAAAGCAATGGCGAAGTCTGCTGGTGTTAGTGGGGGTGGGGTAGAGTTTAGGGGGAGGGACAAAAGATTACCCCCTCTAGATATCTATTACTCAAACAGGCTCAGAGTGGGGGATCATACTCCCACACAGCAAACAACAGAAAAGGGGTCACATACCTCATCCTGACAGCAAAGTAATCTCCACAAAGACTGCTCAAACAAACATACACACACACACACACACACACACACACACACACACACACACACACACACTGTTTATATGTCCGTCATATTTAATGCAGTGACAGACTCAGGTGATGGAGTGTGTGGGGAATCATATTTTTCATCTGTCTGAAGAGATAGCCACAATGTCAAGCTGTGCTGCTCTCTTTAAACTGTCGTACACTATTAAAATGGGCTGCAAAGCACAGAGCTTTGGTCCTAACTGCCACTTCACTCATATCTCTATACACTGTTCTGAGACTGTTGAGGCTTACATTGCATTTCATTGACTTCTGTTTCTAAAATAAATGATACACATTTACAATAAGCTTCATCCTAAAAGGAAAATTTTGAAATGTAGAACATTTTTTGCCCTTATTGATTATGGCAGGTACAGGTACAGGTGCTGGCCTATAAATATCATACAATTAATTTTTATTTGATATGGAGCAGAGCATATTGGAGTCCAAATGTATCCACTGATATTGTATTCATGACCACATATGATCCAACATGCCTAATTTAATATGCAGTAGAAGAGAAAGTGCAACAGAGCTCAGGATCAAAGCAAGCATGTATCTGTCGGGTACACACCACTCAAGCAAGCTTATCTTTCAGGACATGGGTAAAAGCACACGTTGTCACAGGCAGGGGCTAAAAGGGGACAAATTAGAGCTAAGCTGCTTTCAATATTAGTTCTTTTGAAAAGATGGCCCTATAAATATGTAGGAGGCATGAATCCAGGCTTTATTTACAGGTCAGATGACTGGATGTGTGCAGAGAGGCAGGGTGGCTTTCTTAGTGAGGAGTGGAGAAAACTAATAATCTAGTCTGTTACCTTAATTCAAAATTTAGCTCCAATCCAGACAGTTGTTTTAATGTTAATTATGAACCCATGTATTTTACAAAGAACAAACATCGAAAACCATAAATGTCAGCATTAATAATGACATAAATTCAACCAAAGCTTGAATGCCTGAATAACTACCATCAAACAATCTAGCACATTGTGCCATGTACATGATTCTTCTACTAAATAACTGTCAACTATTGGGAAAAAGCACAATCTACACAGCTGGAAAAACAACCGGTGAAGATGGTGTTGCATTTTGCATTTAATTCTGTAAATACTAACTGCTATTTTAGTATCATCCTTATTACTATACTTATTTGGGTGTGTACTATTATAGATGTCAGTAGTGACGGACCTGATCACACATTTTTTTCCCAACCCCATGCAGCTTGGGCTTATTTCCAAAACGTGTGTGACTGGCCGCTATTACATCAATGTACAACCAGCAGCAGCAGTTTTGATCTCCAATATGGTGCGTGAACTGGGTGCCATAGGTGAGAATGGCAAGTACAAACCAAGTTTTATCTGTGTCTAACAAATCCATAACTTTAGAGATGCTACAGCAATGTCTGGCCCGATGCTACCGTGAACTCATCTATTTGTCAGTAGGCCTGAATACAAAAAGATGAACGGTCTTCTATGCCATTCTGGGACTAATGCAAGGAACACTCCTAGGATAAGACAAACTATACAAAGAAGGCCTAACCACCAACAGGTGCCCATCCCTCTTTTCGATTTGCTGCCATCCTTACAACCCTGCCCTGAGCAAATGTAACTGGAGAGATGACTGTTTGTATTGGAAACTACAGCAGGCGTGCCTTCTCTGATTTGCATAAACACCTGGGTTTTTAAAACAAGGAATGAACAAAAGCTCTTCCTAAACTTGCCGAGGGCCTGAAAATAAGTGAGTTAATGTTTTTTTTAATCAGAACAATCTCCAACTGATTTCCAAGCTATTTGAGACAAATTGAGGAAGTAGCTAAAGTTGCAGTATTGCACCATGGAAACTGTGGTTCCACCCCAGATTTCAGCAGTACACAGGCTAAGGCTTAGTGGAAATCAGAGATGGAGACATGATCACAGAAAAAGACAAATCTCTTACTTCAAAAATAAAGAGGATGGAGTCCAGCTCCTCCCTCTGTGATTTGTTCCCTGAAATACAAATAAAGGTGTTAGGTTTTTAAACACATAACCGGAAACTACGGTGGATCAGCTTTAGTAATACTTTAACAATAATATAGGAAATTTTGTGAGCATTATTGTAAAGGTGTAACCATAAATGCAGACTGCTTATGGGAATGATTCCCCTACCTATTATACTGGTTACAATGGACATATACTATTAATGCCTATTGCCATTACACATTGCATGAAGAACATAGAGATGGTAAATTATTAAACTACCATCAAGGTTGATGGAATCAATATAACTAGTGTACAGTATTTAAAACATATATACTCACCTTTTTGTTTTAAGTTGCTTTCCAGTGTAATGAAATTTTCATAGAAGATAAAATAAATCTGAGAACAATTGCTCTCGAAGAACACCTTCAGTTCACTCTTGTCAATGATGTCTGTGGAAAAAATGAAAAGACTGTTAATAAAAGTAATTATCTGATTTCATTGATATTATACAGCTGCACTGAGATTTATGACTTTTTGATTTGTGTCCTCACTTGTCAAATATTGTCAGCAAAACTGGCATTTATTTGATTTTTTTTTAAATATTTTAGATACCTAAAGGTTTCCAAATACTCCTGTTCATAAATGCAAAGTTCAAAGTGTTATTGCATAACCTCACTGTTATATAAATTAATTTCCACCTCTTCCTCTATTAAATCTGTTTTACATCAAAGGCCAATTGTTTTACTTATTAACCCTGTAATCATACTGGAAAGAAGACAGAGGTGACGGGAAACAACTTTGCTTCCAAAGGGATCATTTCACAACTTTGTATAAATGCAGTGATTTCAGAAACATTACTTATTTAACTTATATTTGATTAGATTTAAAAGGAAAAGATGTTCAGCTGTTCTAACGAGGAGATTCCACTGCACTGCTCTAAAGTGACTACTTTTACACATACTTACTACAAGTGACCAATTCTCAGCTGATTAGCAAATGAGTTTACATACAATGCAGTACCTGGTTGCTGTCAGTCTGTGTACACATGGAGGAGATAAGTAATATGATTTCTCGTCTACCTGTGCCTTATTGTAGAATCATGCATCGCAGATTTTAACAGTAGTGACAGAAAATGCAGCTTCTGGACTTTCCAGACAGCAGGGAGAGAGAGAGAAAGAAAGGCAGGCAGACATGTATACTTCAACGCAGCTCCTTTTTCCATTTTTAATACCTTACACTAGTGATGGAAACCAGATTTTCTTTTGAATGGTATTTAGTAAACCAGCCTACTCCAGAAAGCTGACTGTGATCATTTAAGTGTACAAATGCTGACCCATATTGAGTATAGCAAAGTTTTTAAATTCAAAAGATTTCCTTAATTTTTTTTCCTGTATTTAATAAATAAACTTTTTCCTGAAAAGCTTTCTAATTCTGTATCTAGTGTGGTTATTTGATAATGGATAAATGTGGTCTGACCGAACCGAGGCCAGGTTGAAGTATAGTGATGACCATGGTTACTCAGATTTAATAGTTAATAAAGGACATAGGTGGTATGCACAGTCAAAGCCACACTGACAAATTCCTAAGCTCATGAAATAAACCCCCATCATTTGACACATTTTTAAAGCCATGACAATAAGATAGGCCTAGCCTGAATAATCAAATACAGGCCACGAGGAGTCCTGGCACACTAACAGCAATTAAGGTTCACCTTCTGTTGCAATTTTTCCTGTACCACATGGCAAGCTGGAAGCATCCCAGAAACAGTTTAGCTCAAATGGAGTGCTGGAATGACACACATAGTGTAAGACAAACACTCAGAGCAATTACCTTTGCCATGATGTTAAAGCAAAGATAATGATGATGCAATATAGAAGCATAAAGTCAGCAACCTGACTAACTTTTGGCTTGCCGCTTGAAAAACTAGCAAGGCATCATCTGAGGATTTTAAGAGGCTGACTGGCTCATTAAAAGGTAAGTGGCCTATTGTGTGTCAAAACCAAAGCAGATGTGCTTTGAAACAATAATTATAAACATAAAATCTGTTCCAAAACTGACAGCTACGCCAATTCCTAAATTAAAAACGTAGGAGGCATTTCCCTATATTTTTAAATTTTTTTCCATTGTGACTTGCACATAGATAATTTTCAAAGTTCTCCTCTCACTTAAGGCATCACTACATTAAATGTCCCTTGCTTCTGGCATTAGGCCATCTTCTAAATTCAAATTTAAAACCAAAAATCAACAGGTGAGTGTGGCCCATCAGGAAAACTTTATTAATGGGAATAATGATTGTCCATGCATTGGTTTATTCTCATAGCCACAGAAATGGGCATACAGTAATACCCCAGTCTGGTGTTGAACTGCCAACACTAGAGAATGTGGATGGTGTCTACTTGTGAGAAGTGAGGTAAAACTGTTGTGGCTGTTCTCTGACTAGTTCTTGGCTGAAAATATGCAATTCACAGGTATGAACCAGTCACTGTATATTGTATTTAGTTATTAAGAAAAAAAAAAGGAATATATTGGTTTCTCCTATAAACAGCTATAATAATTAACTGCTCTGCTGTACCAAAACAAAACTATATATAGCGTGTGTGTGTGTGTGTGTGTCCACAAAAGTCCACTCCAAGGAACATTAAGTGTCATTTGAGCTTTGCCAAAGAACACCTGGAAGATTCTGGGGCTAAATGGAAAAAGCTGTTATGGTCAGCTAATACCAAAACTGAACTCTTTGGACTTGTGCAAAGACAATAAAAGTCACCATCCAAAGAACAACCAACCATCAGCATCCTGCTGTCAGGATGTTGCCCTTTAGCATCGACTGTGGAATAAAACAGGAAAATGGAAACAGTAAATTACTGCCAATTCTTGAGGAGAACTTGCTACCCTAAGGTTTACCTTTCAACGTGAAAATATTGATTGACCAGACAGTGGCTGAAGCAGAAAAAGTTAAATGTCCTTAACACTGGTGGTCCTAATAATGTAATAGAGGAAAGGTCAGCATGGCCACTCTTAGCAGTCCACAGCTACACAGCACCATACCCAGCAAAGCGTGATACACTTTGCAAAGATGGCAGAAGTACACAAACTTACAGCACAATTACAAGTGCAAGTAGCACCCTGAAAGAATTTTCCACTACAAGTATCACTTCAAGTCTTTTACTCAAGTATTTATAAGAAGTAGATTGTTTACATTTTCTTAAAGTGCAAAAGTAGGAGTATACTAAGAAAACATTGCATTTTAAATAATACTGATTATTGCAATTACGGCAAAACATGTACATTAGTTAATAAACAATTAGGGTTAAAAATCACTGTTGGTAGAGGTGGAAGTGAATTTAAACACCTTTTTGCAGACAGATGGTAAACCCATGCTGATATTTAATTTATTAGTTCATAAATGTTTTTTTTTTTAAGTTTTAAATATTTTTATATTAAAACCACAAGGTATTGTTAATGTTTTAGCTGATCGGTGTATACAAAAGAGTAACAAAGAAAGGACAGGACATTTTGTAATAATTAACTCCTATTTAAGAGGAGGTGGGTGAATTTAATAAGTCATGATACAGGTCACCGTTCCATAAGTGCCTGTCATCCTCTGCTCTCCAGCCTTCAGACTTAGTGTTCCCATCTGCTAAAATACCCATAATCAGTCACTGGAGAAAGATGGTATGAAAGGCCTTAAGGGGAGAAAAGGAATTTGTATAAAAATAAAGGAGCATGGGACTTCTGAGAGCAAGCAAGAACCTGAGCTGGACACTAACCCTTTTAGAAAAGGTTGACAAGATTCTGATCAACCTCAAAATAGTAAAGTTCAAAGATAGTTGAGCTCTGTGATTTAAAGCGGTTAAAGATACACTGTTTGGCTGGCTATGGAAAACCTCATAAAGCAGAGAGTTATTCATAACAATTCTACATAGTTTGTCAGTTTCATGTGTCAGTGTCATATCTATGTTATTAATGATTTACAGGCTAAGTGGAGGTTTTCTTTTTTTATGATCTCTGATTTAGGACTTTGTTTTTGTAAAGGACGTACATGGCTAACAGGATGAAGCTGTACAATGGTTGTCAGCATTTTAAGTGTTGTTAGGTTTCACTGACTTCTCAGGTGACAACATGTGGTCCAAAAGAGAGAGAACCTGCTCTCCAGGACCTCAGAATGCGGGGGATGTTATAACGATCCCCCTGACTCCAACAAGATAATAGTGTCCTAAAGCTGAAACCCCTACTCCTGCAAAACTCCCCTGTCAAAAACAGGAAAACACTGTTGGATGAACAGCAGATGTAGAGAGATTGAATCATACAGGGCTGTTATGGTGGGAGGAAACCCTGTGCCCTAATAGTGCTGAACGAAGCTGAATGGCTATTTGAAGAAGCACAGTTAAAGCCAACAATCAATGATCTGATTCAAACATAATGGCACTTCTAGTAGAAGGAAGAGTGCTGAAGAACTAACAAAAGGGAAAAGAAAAGGAATGGAGGGGCGATAGAAAGCACAGCCAAGTTCAATAACATACGCATATCAGGAGCCAAATGCTATCTTTTGTTTCTTATTGAGTGAGGCCATATACACTGCTCTCTAAACTACAGTAAGCTGACTATACTGCAAGGGTATTATTAAGTCAGCCTCATCTAACTGACTAAATATTGTGTGAACAACGGTCTCGATACTACTGACAATGACAAATTAATGATGCAGAGACCTGCAATCTTCTACAGTGCAATTAATAAACACATACCAAACAGACCAGCCATGGCTGGTTTGGGTTGGATGACACTGCCTTCTATTGTGATATGTTTCCTGTTAACTGTCAGCGAAGGGCAGATGTTCCACCCTCATGTCAGAGGACCAGATGGAAAATAATCAGGTGCAGAGCTAGGCGATATAATGTAATATTTTAAAGGGCATAAAAACACATCTACACAAAAAGTTGAATGGGAGTGAATTACAGTTCACTGTAATTTCCACAAGTCATCACATGTCATCACTGTGACACCTTGGGCAAGGTGTGAAAATAGGTGGACTGAACTAATATTAGAGAATCCTATGGCCTGCCTTTGGTGCGCAAAAACTCCACATAATGTAACTATGGAAAAAGCTGACCATCCATCTCATGGGTAAAGAAGCATCATTTTAAGCTTCACTGAACAATTACTGTCTGGATGTTGCTTGCTATTGTGAACTGACGTTATTCCCAGCAAGCATTTAGAGAGTGCATACAGCAGCAAGCATACTGGTATTGTTAGAAAAAATAGGTCTTGATACCACTTTTTCCCAGACTGAGTACAAGTACTTATGTTTTGCTTCTAGTATGGGCTGGACAGTAAAATCTTCATCAGTGATGACTTCACCGTTAGTAACTAGATCTTGAGACTTTAGCACAGCAGAGTAGAGATTAAAGTGGTATCAGGTGTAGTATCGTAAGTTTTAGTAGTGCAAGTATAAGTAGGCAAAGGCAGGATCAGACCTAAAGTCTGATACTGGTATCTGCATAATGACATCCCTTAGTAAAACAGATGAAGGTCATGCAGTCTGTTAAGGCGTATGGTATACTGTATTTATACAATCAAAACCAAATGCAAGGCTACGTTACTCACAGCTCACGGTTCAAACATAATTAGCACACAACAAAGTAAAAAAGGAACTCACATTCATTGTTGACAAACCACAGTTAATCCTTTGGGCAACTTACAAGATGTCATTTATTCCACCTGAAGCTGAATCATTAATATGCAATGTCATGCTCAAGTATTCTAATCAGGCCTTTCAGCAGACATACACTCATATGTATTAGCTCTGGGCTGGCTAACCCTGCAGGTGCATTACATTCTTGCCAGAAATGAAAAGAGGACAAATAAAGACTGATATGTTTCTGTGGCAGTATGCTCTGATCAGACACACAGGACTCTTTAAAAGGCCCAGCAGAGGGATGCCTGGAGGGTGCCAAAACAGGGACAAAATACTCACATAGCAGCTAATGTGGAAGCTGAAGGATGCACCATGGATGGCATTTCCCTTACTTTATTTTTTTATTTTTATTTTTTGTCCTTTTCGGCTTATACCGTGAGTTCAGGGTCGCCACAGCGAACCACTGTCCGCATGTTGATTTGGCACAGTTTTTATGCCGGATGCCCTTCCTGACGCAACCCTCCCCAATTTCTACCGGGCTTGGGACCCGCACTGCACAGCTGGGGATGGGAATGGGCTGTTAGGGGTTCAGTGTCTTGCCCAGAGACACTTCAACATATAGCCAGGGCCGGGGATCGAACCACTGACCCTGATTTCCCTTACTCAATGGTTGTCATAAACAAAGGTTTATCATGACAAAGATAAAGAAAATGCAGACTTTTTATCTTTACAAAGATTTTTGATTGTTGTTCTTTTGTCATTACATTTAGGGGAACCTAACTAAACTAAAAAACTAAAAACAACAAAAAAAAATAAAACCGACAGCTCTTAAATAATTTATGAGTTGTTTAAAAAAACTATTTCTATGTCACTGATCGAAGATCAGTATCAAGATCTGATCGAAGATCTGTATCAAGTTGATACAGTTCCTTGACTATAATCGTTTTGAATACAAGGGACACAATTGTTCTTTTTATGTATATTGCATTTTATGTGTTGTCATCTGTTTTTAAAAAGCAATGCCCAAAGAGAAAAAAAAAAGTGAAGTGGGGAAAAGCTACACCAGATCAGATCCACATAACACACTGTGACCGACAGGCAGATCAAGAGGTTGATATTTGACCCTAAAGGGGGTTAATCATAAATCTATTGTAACCAGCAAAGGATGACAAAGTCTGTCACATGATGCCGTCTACACAGCAACAATAGGTAGCAGACCTTTATAAAAAAAATAAAAAACAGCTGCTTCTATGATTGCTGAATATGCTCCAAACTGTGACTTTCTTGAGATCTCATAATTCAGCACTCAATGTGCCAAACTAATGTCCCAATAAGTGTGTTGATTGCAGCCAATTTACAACATTTTCTCTCTCAGTACTGAAAAAGAGTATCATCTTCTCAAGAGTGGTTTAGCCCATAAAGCTTTCAGCCTGCAAAATATTGACGTTATGGACTTGGGCTAGCCGATGGTGCACAACCTTTACTACTAAGAGGAAAATATTAATAACTGGTTTAGTCAAGCCATGTATTATCTTCTGAGCAGTGTTTTCAGAAAAAATGATCACCAAACTGCCAGGTTACTTCAGACTCAGTCCGAG
Organism: Channa argus; assembly: GCF_033026475.1. Taxonomy (NCBI): domain Eukaryota; kingdom Metazoa; phylum Chordata; class Actinopteri; order Anabantiformes; family Channidae; genus Channa; species Channa argus. The sequence continues at coordinate 6,983,680 of NC_090212.1, forward strand.
GTTTACTTGGTTGATTCATATTCTGTCTGAGGTTAGCTTGATTGTACTTGCACAACAGAGTTTGGTGCCTTAGTCCATTTGTGTAGCTTAAGGCACAGGCTCTGGGTAGATTCAATGCAAAAGCATAGATCAAGCTTTAGCTTTAGATTATGGATAGAGTTGAGCACCATAACACACAGCTGGTTGGGCTTTTTAAAAAGCAGCTGACAACCTTCTTCTGGTGCCTTAATCCAACCACTTGAACATCATAAAAGTCCTTTATGAGTCCCCATTCCTCCTCCAGGGTAGCATTATGAATGATCACTCAAATATGTTGCTCACCAAATCAATGTGAACATGATCATTAACAATAGACCACAACTTGAATTTGAATCATACTTTAAATGCAGTTTATGCTCCAACGTACATGGGTGGCTCTACCAGAAAAAACAATGTTACCGCTTTCTTTATATACAAACAGTGACTGGATTTACGTGGACTTAAGTAACGAGGGCACTTGAAATATGCATATACATGCAGTGGCAGAGTAACCTGATTGCTCCTCCACCTTAAACCTATTCTGGAAGCCTGGCTCAAAGACTTTATAATATATAAGACTTTATAATATGATATAATATGATATAATATTTTTTTTAGTTTAGTTTTTTTCACCTCTCTCCTAACGCTTCTTTCAGACCTTGGTATTTCTCCAGTTTTTTTCGTCCTTCCATCCTGATGTTGCTAGCACTTGGGATTGCTACATTTTTGACTACTGTCTCCTTCTTCTGTTTGTCTATGTCAGTGTGTATCTGGACGTCCCACAGGATCTTAGCTTAGTCATTCTCAGCCAACTTCGGAGATGGAGTCCCAAAGTCAAAATGTAATATATTGCACCACTGGGGTTCAAATTCTTAGGTATTATCCAGGTAATACAGCAATTTGGTAATACTGTGAGCCAAAGTTAAGTGTTTATTTTACTTGGCTTTACATCTAGGAATCCACAGGAGATTAGCAAGAGCTTGGGCATTCAGACAGGCAACATACATTGTAAATACCCTTGGAGATCACATCTTGACCAAATCTGCTGCCACAGTAAGCCACTGTTCTTGGGATAGGGTTGGCTATTATAAAAGCAGGACAGGTAAACAATGTAACTATACAAACTGGTTTTTCAAGTGCGGTGCAAAACTTGCAGCTATATCATCCACCACAGGACACAAGCACTGGGGCTTTCCTATCTCTATCTCTACAGCATGCCAGCAGCTAAAAGAAAAAAGCCTTTCATTCAACACCATGTGATTTACATCATATTTAAAATTGGAGTTAAAAACAACTTTGAAAGACAGGAATATTATAGACAGGAAAAAAAGGCTTGGAACAGTGGCAAAGCTGTATACGTACATGTAGAGATATAATACATCCTATAGGTGAAATAGTTTATATTTAGAAATCATGGGTTACAACACATTTACTAATAAAAACACATTATAATTAACTAGTTTTAAACCAGATGTTAGCTAGACATATATAAACAAGTGTTTTGCAGCAAAACAAATAAAAAATAAAAATGGTGCATGGAAACTGATAACAAATTATTCAGCTGGCCTTCTAGAGCTTTGCAAAACAAATAGCATGGTAATCCTTAACTTATGACCCATAACAACATCCCTGCAAAACTGGTTAACTGATGAAACCTGTTAATGATCTGACAAATAGCTATTAATGTGGCATAAATGAAGAGTGGTATGTACAAACTGTTAGCACAGACCTACCAGACTCTATGGGGGGTGGAAATCTATCCCCAGTAATAAATATAATGTGCAATGGCAAACCACTCTGTTTCATCATATCACAGTTTGCAATTCTAATGACCCAGGGACTGAGGCACAGGACTCCTTTATATTGCCAGTGCTTATCTTGACTCTGCCACAAGGCTTGAGGTAGCCACACATGTTTACAAAGAGTGAAGATCAACTGAAGCTCTAAATAATGGAAAGCAATTGTCCCTTATGTAGAACCATTTAATAGTTTTACTGAAATTTCTTGAGTATTTCTATTACTAAAAATGTATTGTAAAACTTCCAGATTTTTTTTTTTAAAACCGCCTGGCAGCAGTGCAGAGAGATTCCTTTCTAAAGGTTTCTAAGAGAGGCTCATTCCTCTAATCAATCAGAAAGAAAATTGAGCCTTAGATTTTGATATGATAAGGAAACCCTAAATTGTCATTTCAAGTAAACAGCTATTGGCAGTCTGATATAATTCGCTGGTCCCCAGTGGCAACACTGGGATACTGTATATGGTTTAGGATTGGGTGATGAATTTGGTCTTGGTAAATTAGTGCATTATACTGCACCATTTATTACAATCAATCTGAAATTCCCTATTTAGGATTCTATCAAGCTATTTACAATTGCATCAAAAACCTAAGTACCCTATATTGTTTTACAATTTAAGTGCATCTCTGCAGATCCAAGGCCATGGAGCAAAGTGCTAAGATGCTAAATGCAAGAACCATTATGACAGAAGCTGTTATAGTAATAAGAACCCCTGATAAAGGCCTGGTAATAGCTGTCTATTGTTGCCTAACAACAGCAGACAACCCTGCTCAAATAGCTATTAACAGAGTTACTGACAAAGAACTAAATAATGATTTGTTTGCCCTGTACTTAGAAAGAAAACCTAACTCTGTTTCAAAAGCTCTGTTTATCTATCAGCCGGCGTTGTCCTAGATTTTGGCCAATGGCATAGTTTAAAAGTCAACCAGTACAGATTTATTTTCACTTTGAGCCAAAGGAATATGTCAAAAAGCTCATTAATCCACACAATTCCACAAATCTTCAAATCAACTTGTGGCTGGCTGGCTGGTGGATTTGGGAAGGGAACACTCAACATTCACCACCATGGCAAGTGTCACACAATTGTTACCGTCTTATTGTGAAACAAAATCTGTCGAAGTCTTTTGCAACACAAAAACCTATATTATACAGACTTCAACAAATTTTAGTGTGTTAAAAAATATACTAGATGTATCAAGACCCTAAAAAGTGACTATTTACTGTGTTAGGTATACAACTCCTGAAGAACATGCTAATATCATGTCTACATAGTGCAGGATCAAGGATGACGAGAGGCTGAAGTTATTCCAAAGTCTAACTTGAGTGTTTTACAAAAGAGCAGGAGGAGAAGTCGAGTGATCTAAGCTTTCAGCCACACAGAGGACCTTGTCGAGAGCCCTTCCAGTGTTGTGCTCGTTGTTTTCTCTGCGGCTCCACTTCTTATTGCAGCGGCGCTCTCAGTTGACCCTGACTCCAGCAACAATTGGAGAAAAGTAAAGTGTAATGACACTGCACACCCTTTCTTCTGAAGATCTTTGTTAAAAAAGCATCACCTCTGTAAACTCAGATTTATACTCATATACAAACATACATGACAGTTATGACTCACAAAACTTGCACACATCTACTGTTATTCCAGTGCATCTCTACAACAGGTTCAAATTGTTAAAAGACAGTTAAAAGTTTTTAACAGTCTTTTTTTTAAAGAGTTTTTCCCAATTCAGTTAATTTGGTGGTATTATCTGTCCTTCAACTCTATGCTTAAGTCCTCAAAACTGCAAAGCATATTTGAGTTAGACATCGGATCACTGATATCTCCTGCAGCACTGACTGGTGTACAGCTGGCCTCGTTGTAAAGGGATCAGGTGAAATAAGAAAACCTTTTGTGATCCAACGAGTATTCCTGTAGACAAAGACCTCTGTGTACAGCCAAATTTGGAGAGGATTTCCTACACTGACACTAGCATTTTGATCAACACTTTCTGGCTTATTTTAGTAGATAATATTGCAGTTAATGCAAGCTATGTTGCAGGGGATGACTTTGAGCAGGAAACAGAAATGGCTGTTTATGCCTCCACTAAGACAAGGATTGGGTAATCCGGTGGTTTACTGGGCTACTTTAACTATAACCTCAGCCAGATTCCAGCCAGGCATGACCAGCAAATTAACATGCAGAACCTTTCACACTCTATCCCACAGATCTGCTCAGTGAGCAGAAAACCAATACAGGGACACTCTGAAAATAGCCCACATGGCAGATTGTCCTTTTAACCACAATATTACCAATACTTCAACTAGATTCAACAACCTGACTTAACAAATATCAGGTTCTGGTTTTCCAAAGTAATAGATACAAATAATAAGTATGAACTTATGCAGTGTCAAAATAAGGAAAAAAAATATTATAATTGAAAGACAATGAATTTGAAGAGTTATAAGTTAATCAGCTATCTAAACTCCTAAAATTAATCATTATCTTGATATTTTATTAATAAGTAAGTGAAATAATTGCATTTGCTACTGACCATTTATAAAACTAACCACCCACGGCAAAAAGTTGAGCAAATATTCTGCTGTCACTGACTATTAGTCATATAGTGAAAATATTTAGAAACACTGGCAAAGCTGATGTTTCACAATGATCATTTAACTTTTCATTTAGGATTAAAGTTTCTCTTGCTAACATTATTCATAATAAAATTCACAAAAATACTCTGTAAAAAATAAAATGAGGCCAGCTTTACTCTCCCAAGTCTCTGTCCTTCACAGCTCCCCATCTCTCATCACTCCTTCCTGTCTACACAGGAACCCACAGCACCATGAGGAAGTCCTTCTGTAGCTGAAAGCAGAGTGAAATCAGGGAGGCTGAGGGACATCAACATGTAGGCTCTACTATCAGCTGTTGAACAAACAGTGCAGCCTTATCTATAACTGCACAAGAGGCAAAGAAAAAAAACAGAGAGAGTGCAGAGCTCTGTGCTGACCTCCACTTTTGGTTGTATTAGTCTTGACATTGAAGGTGTGCTATGATAGCCGAAAGATCTAGCTTTTGCATCATAAAGCAAAAACAACATAAAATATGACCCAAGCAAGCATGTATTGTTCAAACCTGAACATTTCCTTTCCACTGACTCTTACAGCTAATGTGGATCTCTCTTAACTGATGTTTCATAGCTTTAATGTCTTAATGAGTACAAGTTAAATGTTATCAAAATCATCTAGTGTTAGATCTCAAAAGGGTTGGAATACATAAATTTATACTATACTATGAACCATAATATTTTCAATATTAGGGATAAAGCGATAATAGATAAAGCAAAGAGATAAAGCTATAATAATCGTTACAATATAAATATCACCTAATGACACTGCAGGATTTACAGATGCTATTTTTCAGCTATTCTGGATTTATAAATTTTGGAAATTCTGTAACATTAAATATACGATGAGTAAAATTATTAGTATTAGTAGAGGTCCTTGTTTAAAAGACACAAACACTAGTGTAAAAAAGCAACACCTAAGCATAAGAGACCAACACTGATGAATATTATAGACATTTATACACAATATGCTGTAGTGATAATTAATCCACTGCAGTTTTCCTCCCTACTTTACAATAGCCTGTTGACAGCTTTCTTCTTTTCCACAATTGCCCAATGTGCCTTCTTGTCTGTGTGCCAAGAATAGTATTACAGCAAACATACTATACTGTTGCGACAAGGGTCATTTTGGTGGTAACAGACTAGGACTTCTTTAGTGAGAAACAATGAAATAAATATATCTGCATATCTAAAATACAACTGAAGTTAACCTATGGACTTGCAACCACTCAACTGTTTTGTTTAAATTGGTTTTGTTTGTAAGTTGTGTGCACTAGGGTTCAAAAAACCTGAGTAGACACAAACCGGCATCTCCATCTGCATTTTTTTTAAATGTTCGGCAAAGTAGACATATCATTTAGACTCACAAGGGACAAGAAAATCCACAATATGGACTCTTTGGAGCATTAACACAGTTGACCTACGAGTAAAACATTGACAGTGGACTGGAAGTAGATTCCATTATGTATAATAAAAAACAATCTACCCGCAGGCCACTACAGAGCAAATTCATTTCTTTTGATTATCACAGGAAAGGAAGACAGGGTTTGAAGAGCAGCTATAGGAGCTTGTGAGATAAATACTGTCATAAATCCTTAACGTCCTTGTTCAATTAAACACACACACACACACACACACACACAGGAGTAACCAGTATGGCACATTTGCATTTTTAAAATTAATTTTTAAATCACATATCTGTAGGAGTAGAGTAACTTGATAGCTAATCAAATATGCAACCAGCTGGAGGAGAACCTTACTGACACCAGCTATAGTATCGCCTCTAAAAAACGGTGACATGTGTTACTCAGTTTTGAGCTACAGAGTATTGCGTTTTACGACATTTAGGGTGACACAATAATACATGACAATAATGGTTGTGGTCGGCATCTGCTTCTACACAACAACACTGACAAGGCAGCATCAGTTAGCATTGACTGGCTAGTTAGCTGCAAGAAGAGCTAGCATACATCAACTAGCATCCATGCTTTAGGACGGTGTCTCTTGTCTGATGTTAAAACGTCCGGGTAAAAAAAATCAGTGAGCACAGGTGGTGAGTGGCGACGGTTCATTTTGAAATTATAGTTTCTTTGCCATTGTGTGAATTTATGCTGCATGTCAGATAGCCTGTAAACTCGCCTCAGTTGACAGCCAGCCAGCTAAACCTGATGCCGTGTGTGACGTTAGCTGTCGGCTGATGCCAGCTAGTTAGCTACCTAGCTGTGTTAGCCGAGCCTCGGGGATGGAGCATCAAAAGCCCGGTGACATTTCACTCACCCAACAGTGACCGAAGGTGCTTGAGTCTTGTCAGTACATCCTTCTTTGGGTCCAGAACTTTCTGTGTAGATTTCTTGACGTCTCCATGCCCCCTTCGAGTGAACATTCCGCTGTAAAATGCAACCGTGGAAGCAGAAATCACCTGTGTTTTACCATCCACTAAACCTCCAGTGTGACTGTCACTTTGCACACCACCACTCTATGCTTGCTCGGTAAACATTCACCCGACGGCCGCTAGAGTCCGTTTTTTTTTTTTTTTTGTGGGTGTGTAAACACGGAAGCAAAGTCTGACAGAGAGGAGCGGTCGGATGATTTGAATACGCCTCCTTGTTTATGACCGGTCCACCTTGCACTTCGAGTCGTGTTTTAAAGTGTTATTCTAAAGTTAAATTCTAGACAAAGTCATGCTTTGAAATGCGCAGAGGGACTGGTTTCATTTTGTTCATGTCACACGCCTGTAGTAAGACTAGAAAACGAACTTCAAACTGTCCTGACTAAAGCAGTATATTTTATTACTGAGGACTAGCACTAAGCTTCAGTCTAGAATTGGAATTTACAATGACCACGTTGTTAGGCGTAACAGAGGATGCTGAGTTCTAATTCTAATGGCCTCCGGCGCCCTCTGCTGCCTGAAAATGGTCAAAGCACTAGAGACGAGGGTGGTGGTAATGAGTTGTATATTGAAAAATAATATTAATAATGTAGGCGTAAAACCGCATATGTTTAGGCCTAAATTGGATTATCTGTATGTGTAAGTTAACTGTTTTTGTGTTCAACGTCAGTGTAAAAAAGATCTATCACAAATTCCCAAAGTTCAAACCGGCATTTTCAAATGTTTAAGGTAGTCTGTTCAGTAGTTCAAATACAAAATATATATATATATATATATATATATATATATATATATATATATATATATTATCTTTTAATCAAAATAGAGAACACTAAATATGAAAATAAAAGCAAATATTCACATTTGAGAAGGAAGAATCCATTTTTTTTCTCATCATTCAGTTTTCTGTCAATACAAGTTTTCCAGAAGCTTCAGCAGAAGGTATTTATGAAACCATGAATTTATTTTAGCTAATAATATTGTGAACGAAAATGAAATGCAAACAATTATGATATTATAGCTTTCTGTGAAATTATAATGCATGATTTAAAATACTCAAACAGAAGAATGTTCTGTTTATTTTGGTGTATGTATTGTAGAGTGGATGCATTTGTCTGCATATTTGAAACTAACAACAGATTGGATAATGTCATTGTGGCATTTTTATAATAAAAAAAAAACACTATTATAAATGTAAAAGTACAGCTTAATTTATAATTTTTGTGATCAAGACATTGGCAGCAACATGACAGTTTTCGCTAAAGATGCATAATAAGCGAAGATGTAATTAAACCATGCTTATGTTTCATTACGTTGTTTCAGTTCTAGGGCTTTGGGGTCATATGTGCTACCATAGCCTATATGTCGTATTCCTATTGATTACACACATGCTTTTAAAGTGTCTGCCTTGATTATATGCAGGTGTTCTAGCTGAAATATATGCTGTTGTATAGGTGTTTCATTTTTACTTTGTTTTGTTTCTCATGTTACATAAATGCATCTCTACATCTTATTATGTTTAATGGCTGCTCAGTCACACGCCCATAGTGAAATATTGTTCTTACAACTAAATGCACCCATTGTACCAATAAAGTTATGAATGAGCCAGGGAACCTAACTTCCAGATGAAAGAAGCCTATATTTTTGGATATTCACATCCCACTGCTTTGACACTTAAAAAGATTTTTTTTTAAAGGCAGAACAGCTTCACTACTCATTCAAGCTGGTGCTACTTGACACTTTAAACTGGAGGTTTTAGTGCTTTAATATAATAATACACAGGATTTTTTTAAATGAAAGAGCTCTCCTGCAGTTAAAGTAAGGTTAGGATTTTGCTTGAACACATTTTGATGTGTTCATGTCATTAATGGATTTTCAGAATAATTTGTTCCACTAGATTGTGCAGACTGCAAATACCATCTTGGAAAAAAAAGTGTTTATGAGATGAATCCTGCGTTGGGAGAAATTGGATGCATCTTTTAATCAACCCAAATAAACTGAAATTCCATGCAAGCGCACACTTTCGCTTGTCTGAACCTATCTATCTTATTTTGGAGGCAATTAATTTTGTGGCTAAGCTGGGAAGATTGTTTTATTTACACATTTGATGACAGAGCATAGACTGCAGAGTTAAAATATAATGGCAATATTATATAGAATATACTTTTCCAAAGTAAGGCATTAGTATATGCACCTTTGTCCTTAATTTTGTTAATAATACAATATCTAATAATGTAAGATAATTTCTGATTAGATATTGTCAGATAATGTACTCCTATAAATAATTAAATAGACATATTGGCTATTAATTTAAGTCAAAAACTGTAAGAATGACCTAACGCATGAATGTTCTGGGATGAACAAAGCTACCAGGAGATGGCGCCTAAATCAATGGCAGGGAGATAAGAATCAATTAAAAAAAGCATTTGATGTTAGAAATATTGTTTTATGGAATATAAAGCTCATATGCCATATGCACAGCCTACAAATAATAGCTGAAGATAAAAGTGAGAAAACAAATGCAGTGCCAACAGGGGAATAAACTGAAACCTAATTAAGAAAAGTCTCTTAAAGGAGTATGTTTTTTTTTCTTCCATAAGTAAACTCTGAAAGAAATTTAAATGCATTGAACATCTTTAGGTTAGGAGTCAGCTCTGAAGGTTCCAAAATTCTTTAATAACGAATTTGTGTTTATTTCATCTCACACTTCCACATGTTGAGCAATGGCAATGTTAAGAGAGTGTTTGTCTCTCTTTTTCAAGGTTCTTCACAAAGGAAGTCTTGAATAATAGGAGAAGGAACAAGGCTATGGAGAGCGAAGACGAAAGAGGAGGAGTAAAAAGAGGAGTAAAATCAGCCTTTGCCCTGCAGTTTGGTATGACACTCATTATCTGAAGTGGGCCATTCTGAGAAAGGAGGAGGATGCCTGTCACAACAGATGTTGATTACACAAAACAGGGTAGTTTGGAAGGTCTAGTGAATAAAACACAAGCTCTCTCTCTCTGTGTCACACACACACACACACACACACACACACACACACACACACACACACACACACACTCACACAAACAGGGTTATTGTTGGTGCTTTGTCATCAGTTCTAATTGATTGTAATCACCATTCCTTCTTGGCAAACCTCGCCTGTTCTTGAAGTGCAGGTTATTGCTCATTATCTAAGATGGCATGGACCTACAATAATCTATCAACAATAACAGTGGGACTGGATGTTTTCATCCCTCTCTAATACTGCACCTGGAAGTATTTTGGGTCCGGCTCTTTTTTCATATTTTAAAAATAATGTACCGTTTGCTAAGACAATTCATCTTTATAATATGCTGCCGAGCCTTGCCCTGCTTTCTCAAACATAGTTCATGTTGGGTTAGACAATTACCGTCCCAACTGTGACATTATTGTTGAATGAGATCATTTGTTTCAAAATGGGATTTCCAGAGTATAAACCAGTATCATTTATTATTTTTTATACAGGCCTAAAATTGCCAATCAGTAGGCCCTGACAGGGACATGAAGGCCTCTTCATGACCAAATGGTGGCACTATAGCCTTACAAATGCACACCAGCCTTCTCACAGCCAGGCTGTCGAACTGATTCCAATCCAAGGTTTGAAAAGCACTTGTATGCTCTAAATTGTTCTTATAAAGAGCTTGGAAATACTTGACTTTTCTCCTTATGTGGTTATGGATTTCCTTTTGTACAATTAAGTACCATTAAAAGCTAATGTATCCTGTTAAGCCACATTAAGGTGTTGGGGTGGACAGTGACAGAGTTATCCATTCCCATTTTGCAAAGAGAAGCCTGGTCTCTGGGCATTTTTGAAAGCTATATCTGACCATTCAGAGACTTCAGGAGGAAAGGGATCAAAAGGTTCCGGTCCACCGTACTGCTGATTTTCTGGCAGTCAAACTGTTCACTGCGGCTTGATGAGCTGTGGAGCAATGAAATAAAATACACCCACATTATGTTTATCATGTATTTATTGTAAACACCATCTATATTGGTGTGCACCATTTTTGTGTTAGAATATTTAAGGGAGTGCTTCTTTAAAAGAGAAAAAAATCAAAGTTATACTAATATAATTAATAAAACAATTTCATTGTATTTTATTTCCAGTGTTCCATGATAGTAGCAACAGATTGGATGGATTTATTCTATTAACACCATTAATGCTATTCGTAAACAGCAGGTTCTACAGATATGGCACTGAAAAGCCTGTAATTTGAGACTGTGGGTCCCACCAGGGGTCGTCAAAGTGCCCTTAGGAACCAAGGTTGTCTCACAGTTCTACAAATTCAAAGGACAAAATCCTGTTGGCTGTTGTGGGGCACAAAACCATCTGTTTCTTTTATTTAAAACATCTGAAAAACTGTATATCTCCCTAAGAACAAAATGAGGAATGAGGTCTTGTGCTCATGCATTGAATTATTCACAACGTATTTTGTTTTAAATAACAGTACAAATATGAAGTTGTGTGTATGGATATAAGGAATTTCTGAGTCTAGTGTTTGTAATGCATGCTGTAGTTTGGAGCACATCTCCATAGAGGTTAATGAGGGGGCACTCTGAAGTAATTAAAACAAAAGCATTATAAGGCAGCAGTTTCACATAAGGTACTCATAGCAACATACCCCATACTTAATTAAAACTCTTCCCTGACAGCATTTTGTATCTTCTCAGGTAATCTACTGTGAAATTAATAAGGAAGAAGAATTAAATGACTAATGTTGGCAAAGAATAGCTTTTTTTTTTTTGCTTTTCTGCAGTATGCATGACAGGGGTCTCTATCTGGAATGCATGATCATTATTGCGCTGAAAAATACTTCTTCAGGTTCTCCCCGTAATCTGATTCCAATTTCACTTGTGGTGTGACACTGTAGCGAGCAGCCAGGGGCACGTTTAATTGAAATGTCCATGCTTTTAATTGGATTCTGTTAAGATTGAAATTACCTCCTGAATTACATTCTTGCACCTTTAAATGCTGATACAGAATGGTTTCCAGCAGTGATCAGTTAAGGAGCTGAAATAATGCCTCCATTCAGCAGCACGTCACTGTGCAGAGGCAAAAGAACATTGTCACATTTAAAGAGGAACTTCTTAAATTTAAACAGAAACTGTCTTGAGGCCTTGCATTTCAAAGACAGACATTTATCTAGTGAAATGAATTGTTGTTTTTCACAGACTAGTGCTTGAGACACAAAGAAATAATTAAGCATGCTCTCATGATACCAGACAAGGAATTCAAGGGATTTCTTAACAATTCTGGTGCGATTTCTCCATCAAACTCTAACATTTCACAGTCACAGTATCGCTGCTCTTTATCATGATACTGTATTTAGAGCCACAAATGCCCATTACCAATAATACAGTGGCTGCCAGATATCCATTGCAAGGGAAGTGATCCCAGCATTCACATATCATAGTTAAGCTGAAGGGGTTAGCATCATACTCTGAAATGTTCAGGTAATGTGTGGGTGGTAGGCAGCAAAGCTTCCTTCACCTTCTTAAGGGTTGTGCTCTTCCAACCTCCTACATTGAGATTTGTGAATTTTCCAATTCTAGGGCCTGTGTCACCCTGCTGTGGCTGTGCAAAACATACCTGCTCTCCCACTGCTGCCTCCTCCACCTACATCCATGACCCCTTCTGATAAGCATGGAGTTCATCCCTTTCACTGATTAGTTTGCTGGCAGACTGAATGCCCATGTCTACAGACCTGTGTCCCCCAGGCTGGCTCTACCTGTGTGTATTTGGATCAGCAAGTGGCTGGCACACTGTCCAGCATGATACTGAAACCATTATTTACCCGTAACAGTTCTCTGTGTGATCACGAAAGCCATATTTTCCACCTCAGAGAGAATATATGGAGGATAGATGACATCCTTAGTTATTAGAAATATAGATTATACCTCTTTTTATGCTAGAGATGTACTATACTGCAATAACTTGCAGAAATGTTGGGATTCATTATTTGGTGTAAGGATCCTGAAAATGTGAGGTCATTAGTAACTTCTCTGCCAAAATCCCTTCTCCACAGCACACTGTGTGTGTCTGTGTGTGTCAGTCGTTTGCGTGAATTCACGTGTTTGTTTGTTTACCGCGCCACTGCTGGCCCAAGTCAGAGCCACAGGAGTGTGAAATAACAAGCACAAGAGGGATTTCACGCCTTTACAGAGCTAAAAAGATATGTTTTTGTCCAACAACTCAGTCCATTTCCATCCCAGTCCAACTTTGTTTACTTCCCACTACTCACAGGCTCCTATTTCTTACCCTCCCCCACCATACAATTAAATGGTATCATTATATATGGGTTCCCACGGGTATGGTAGGTCCAGGTTTGCTTATGCTACAACCCCTGGCTTGTTTTATCTCTGTTATCAACGGCATGTGGTGCATCATTAGAAAAAGACAAACAGCACTGTTTCTTTTTTGGGGGCAGATACACTGACAGAAAATCAATGCTCAGTTTCCCATGAGCACCTAATTAGCTGGACACTTGTGCACTGTTGAAACACGGACCTGATTTCTTTGTCTGCTGAGTCGATCAGGTGAAATACATGAGAGACACCTTCACAGCTGATAAAGTGTTGGGGAGGTGAGGAGTAAACACGTAAGTGACACTTATGGTCTAGCACGGTTCACACCCACTATATCCTTTGGCAGACTTGATTTGAACTTTATCGTCCAGGTCACACAAGCGTTTCACGCTGAGGGCAATTTATGTTTATCAAGTAAGGTTTCTTATCTCGCCTCAAAATATACTTATAATGTACTGAAAGGGAAATAGAATTGGTAAAAAACATTTTAAAGTCTGACATTTCATTCAGTTGGCTATGGCACAGGGTCAGCGAACAAGTGCTGAATGTGGATTTTTTTACTTGAGTGCCAGTTTTCTAAAATGGCTCTGACTCAATTCTCACTGAAAATTCAAAACATTCTAAACATTCAATAAAAAAGGGAAGAGGTGGGTAAAAAAAAAAAACGAAAAATGTGCAATCCTATTCTATAACTTGTTAGAGTGACACTTGCGAATTCCCACTATGGACAAGGTGGCAGTACAAACGCAGATAGACGAATGGGAATAAAAGGGCCTTCTCATGACAAACTTTCTGGAAATGTCAGCCTTTCATGCTGTTGAGAAGACCTATTTCATATCTATTACAGCAGGCATTCTGTGTCCGATATTTCAGATTTCAGTCCTCCCCGCACTGCAAATCCTCTGCCAATCTTCTGCCCTTAAGAATCTCTGCCAGCCCTGATGCATTATTCCCCCTACCTCCTCTCTCCCCCCCTTTTGATGTGACAGAACAAACCACGACCTATTAGGATTAAGGCTTTGAAAAGATCTTTGAAGCCGCTCAAGGTTCCTTTAAACTGGGGAATGACAATATGAGCTGTGTGGCAGCAGATACTGAATGGAGTGATTGCTAGTCCTCCTCTGCGAGGTCTGCTGTCACATGGCACACACGCATACAAACACTCACAGAAGCGTGTGAATCATTTCATACACACACAAACACACACACTCACAAGCAAGCTGCAGCATCCACCCTTTACCCAAAGCACTGCAGTTGTCTTTTAAAGAACATGTATTGTGCTCACAAATGCAGATTTACTTCACCCCTTTCCATTTTATTGCAGTGTTTTGCAGTGACTTTGGCTCTGAGCAGTTGCTGTATCTGAACTGCTGCCCAGGATGAAAACAAACAAACATGACAATCCTTTTCATTTTCTCCTTTAATGATGTGTTTCGGTTTAGGACACAGTCATAGCAAAAGCATCATCGGAGGCAGGGTGCTGTAGTGTGAAGGACGGGGGTAAACACGGAAGGATGTGGGCCGACATGAAAGAGAGAAGTCGTAACCCACTTGTGTGTGTTAGCGACGGATGTATGAATGCCTGCAAATGAGAATTTTGTCTCCTTAAAATATAATAGTATGCTGTGGAAGTGGTTTATCCAGCTGGAAATTAAAGGAGTTCAAGGTGTCTCATAGTTTAGTGTGAAGAATTTGAAAAGCCCCGAAGAATTTTCATTTTATCTTTTTTTTTTATGAAGCCTTAACACTGACAGTATGTCTGATGATGCTGGAATGATGGAAAGGCGCAGTGATGCAAAGGAGAGCAAATTAAGTAAAAATGACATACTGAATACTACCTATACACTTTACTTCAGTCACACAGACATGGCAGAGTGCAAATACCATTGCTATGCATCTCCCACAATCATAAAAGAATTAGCTTTCTTTTATCTAATCATTCCTCTGAATATCCCTTATCATACCTGCCTCGCCCCCTGAGGTAGCCAAGGACAGATGCGATATCAAATATTCAAACTGGGTGATTCCTAGAGAGATTTATCATGGCAAATTTCACAGGCGATCCTATTTAGATATTCACTTTCTGTTTTGCGTGGTGTCTGGGGTTAAACATGCCCCGCTGTGAGGTGTCACCGAGAGACAGTCACTACAGATAGCTGGTCGGTGGAGAAATGAAGCCATGGGGCAGGCAGGGTAAAGGCTTTTCAGTGCAGAGAGACAAGTTCTCAGGGAGCTGCCACCATAGAGCACATATTGATCTGCCATTGCATCTTATCTTTGTGACTCTAGATTAAAATGCTCAACATTGGCTCCCCCCCCCCTCTGCCAGGCAGAAGGCCTTTCTATATCCCTGAGTGGAGGGGCTCTAATCTCTCCATGAAGTAGTGGGAGCCTATCACTGGCAGAAAAACGCAGTTCTCACTGCAGAAAGAGAGGAGCTGAGAAATTAACGGGCTTAAAGTGTTCCA
This sequence comes from Channa argus, assembly GCF_033026475.1. NCBI lineage: Eukaryota > Metazoa > Chordata > Actinopteri > Anabantiformes > Channidae > Channa > Channa argus. The sequence continues at coordinate 6,999,281 of NC_090212.1, forward strand.
TCTAGCTTGAATGATAATCAGGTTTGATCTATGTCTTTTGATGCTGGCAGTTGTTTTTTCTTTACGGAATTTTTCAGGCACTGAGATTGTCTGACTTTTTCTCCCCTCTTTCTTCTTCCTCAGCCACTGTTGTCATAATCCAAACAATTGGCTGTTGTAACTGTATGTACTGCTCTTGTGGGAAATGGCGGGGAATCAGATCCTCTTGGGTCTTGTTTAATGTCTTTTCCAAATGAGCAGGGAAGAGTTGATGCTCTGACAAAAATGGGCAGGAATGAAAGGGCAAAAGTCTGGGCAGACAGACAGATGAGCCCCAGGCTCCAGGGCTTTGACTTTGGCCAAACAAACGTTTGTTTTTCAAAGTGTTTTTATAGTAGGACGGATTAGGCGGATGTGAACCAAAGCCCCCTGCCACCCCTGCCCATTCGTAGTCTTGTCAAATGGTGCATTGAGAAGAGGGGTCGCACCTGTTAGGGCAGCCCAGAGGAGCAGGACCAGGATGATATTGAGCAGGGCTTTGTGGGTATCAGAGTCAAAAACAAAGCTGTCAGCCAGGGCTCATTCATCTTTGATGTTCATTGATGAGGAAACTGGTGGGCCTCAACAGGGCATTGTTTCCTCTAAGTGGTGCCCATTGATAGCCAGAAAGCCACGTTTGTTTTTAGTCTCTGACGGGAGGAGCTCATTTTAAAAGGCTTAATGGTGCATTTAACCAGTCCAAAACACAGTGCTTTGGAGCCCTCCTTGCACCATTGGCCCAGGGTTGTCTTTCTGCTTCCTAAATAGCCTAGAAACAATAATAAAATGCTAATCATGTGTGAATGGCCAACATCGGTGGGCATGTATCGCCAAATCCTGGGCTCTTCTAAATGCCTGCTGTGACAAATCAAGATCCAGAAATGAGGGCAGTTGACTGCCACTGTGTCTGCTTCCTGGCCCATTCTCCACCTCTCCACCGTCTTTGTCATGAAAACCCGGATAGCCTTCATAAAGTGCATTTCTCATGCTATTGTTCAGCTAATCACATCCTCTCCAACAATTTCAGGATGTGACAAGATAAGATAAGGAATATTAATGCCACATCGCCTCATCTCAAATTATGAATATGTGTTGATGGGGGGAGGGCATCTCGAAGGGAAATAGAAATCAATTTGTAGCACTTCCATTTTGTATACTGCCTTGAAAAGAAAACTGTAATTTTCCATGTTATCTACCTCAAATCCTATTAGAATCAGGTTAATTTAGTGGCAACAATTTCAAACGTTATCATATCATCCTATCAGCTGATGTCTTTGAGTGCTCTCTGTTTGTAAGGTGTAACTGTTCAAATTTATTATCATGTTGGATACCATATCTGGCTAATGCGTGATCTTGGATATCACTTGCAGAATGGTGAAGCAGGAACATCATATTAATTAAATGTTCAATTGTAATGAGATTACCATGTGGTCTGGCTTTCCATACAATGAACATAACACACCACAGTTGAAAATCCTTCCTTATTCTTCAGTAAAGTTTCAAGCTATTTACCATTCAACGTGTAGACTGACCTTAAATGCCTTTTTAAAGCTTTCTTGGTCCTCATACCTCTCTATTTTACATTGTTATATAACGTTGCTATATTCAATTGAATTAACGAGATATTCCACCTTGCCTATACCGTACACTCTAGCATTGTACAATACAATATGTATTCTTTACACTAACCCTACATGATTTTGTTTTTAAAATGGTTTGCAAGTTTCAAATATTCCGCCCCTCATGAAAGCCGTCTTCGAGCCTAATGCTCAGAATTTACCACTATAGATCGTTAATTCATGAATATGAATGTGCCTTTCTCAAGAGCTGGCCCCTATTGTTGTTAGAAATCAAGGACTCTTGCCTTGTTTCAGTGCAGAGGTGTATCAAGGATGCAGAGCCACATCTTACCTTAAATAAGGGTCTCTGTTTACACCTTCAAAGCACTGGAACAACAACCTCTCACAGAGTTTCTTTTCCTCTCCCTCCTGATTGTTTGCAAGTTTGATTCGCTTGAATTCTTAAATGACAGGCTCATATAGAGTCCCCGACTTTGTTTACGTGGTTGCATTTTGGTTGGCTGGCTCCTTAAGCGTGAGGAGATATGCAAGAGCAATCAAATATTTCTATGGCTCATATAAATGGTGAACGGCGGAGGAAGTTTGAAAATTTCACTCCTCATTTGTAGTTCAATTGCCAGAGTGTCTATTGCCTGTTTTTCTGGAAAGAAAATAGATGGCTTTGTCACTCAGTATGCATACGACTGTTTGTTGTAAGCTGTCAGCATAAATGATAGCAATTCCATTTGTCTTATGAGAAAGACATTGTTACAAAGTCGGAATAGTCGTTTTCGTGAAAGGGATTGTTTGTCCATTCTGAAGTTATTTTCCTGAAACATCACATATCTACACGAACCATTTCAATTGTTGAAACTGCTGTCACAATGTGATATGTTAAGAGGAAAACAGAAAAAGAAACTTATTTTTGTATACACACACACCTCCATTATTATTGACTGAGCACAGTTTGACATGCTGTCCTCTTCTTTCTGCATATAGCATTCAGAATTCAGAGGTAGTATCAAGCAAAAACTTGATGCAAGTGCTGGTAATTATGTGCTACTCATCCAACACTAATAGTACACCACGAAGATCACAATTTGTCTCTTTATCTAAAATGACAGACTGTCATACATACAGCCCATTCGCATCTACCTTGCAGTCTCATATCATTCGGCACTTGAACCAAACGTATATTTCTATCAAGGCACAAGAGAATAGCATCCTCAGTTTGGTGCAGAGGAGGTGTGTCCCCTTCTATCTTCATGAGAGAGGGAGAGAGAAAGGAGGGGGGGAGGGGGGGGAGCGGGTACCTCTCTTTTGTTCACTCCCCTCTCTAACTGGTAGCGTTTGACTTCCCCCAGCCAGGAGTGGGTAATTCTGGAGCCCTGTGTGAGGTTGTTAGATCACTGAGGCCCAAGACAGCACCATTCTTTGCAGACCCTTGACAGCAAATATGTGGTAATGACATTGTCTCCTGCTGGGTAATAACACACAATTCAGTCTGCCACATACTGTAGTCACCAGGGAAGAAATGGAGGGGAGAGAAAAAAAAGAATTACACTGGAGTACTGGAGGAAAATGACAGGAGAAATGTCTTCAACCTGAAGTGCTATATTGAAAAGATTCACTCCTGCAGGACACTGCAGTGTGAACAACTGTTTTATTCTGTATTCTCAGAGTGATGTGGCACAGAATGCAACCGCCACTACCCCTCTGGGACAGAAACAAGATGGTTTCCTAGTGCAAATACCTAAAATTCCTATCGGGATTTTAATGAGAAATAGCAACGTTTTCAGTAGTGCCTAAATACTGTGGTAAGCAATTCTGCCTGTTAAACAAAACCCATGGCTTCAAATGACTAAAGCCCTTTGTGCCCAGCACAGAGCATAGTTAGCGTTTAGTACAAACAGCATTTTCCTACCATAGAGACCTTCTATTGTTAACTAGACCACACTGGCAGATTCAACCTTGACCTTTGTGTTGCTCCACTTGGTACTTGGCTTGTAACTGTCAACACCACCCATCACAGGCCAATCAGGGTCTGGGATGGGGGCTGTTCTCCCTGCTGTACTGTGAAATTGTGGCATGTGATCCTTAATGTGCGTGAAGTAGACAAGACCCTGACACAATGCATCAAGCTTTAGGGGGGCTCCTCTGAGCAAGTCTATTAGACTCCTGCTGTGCCCCTGGCTGCCTGGACTCATTCCTTGGGATAAGTTGGGATAATAGTGTTATGTCTGCATGCCTCCAAAAACTAGCCATAGCTCTGCTCTGGGCTAGGACTGACTGTCATTCAGAGCCATGAGCAGTTAGGCAGGGTGTCATATAGCCTGCACGTCTGCCAACACCAGCAAACTACAGATACAATACCAAAGATGTTCTTCTCTTTTTATTAAGAAAATGTAGACAGTGGACATTTGGGCAATCCTCAGCTCTCACTTTATTAAATTCATCTTCTCTGGTCTTTACTGCCAATGTCCATGATCTTAGATACAGACCTTGCCTCTCTGTAGAGCCTGAGAGAGAGAAAGAGAGAGAGTGTGTGACTCCCTCCTCTTATTCATACATTTGACTGCCAGAGTAGCATTGTGCAATGGGCTAAAATAAATGAGAGCAGCATGTAAAAAGGTAGCCTTGATACCACGCTACTGGGTGAAAAAGGGAAGGCACACTGAAATGGAAGAATTCATGTTTTCTATCAGCCTCTCTGCTCACAAGTTGAACCAGGTATTCAAATGGGTTCATTCTCAGACGCTCAGATTTGCATAACACAGACAGATGAACTCAAGTGATTGAATTGGGCTAGGTGGAGTGGAAAAAACGAAAAGAAAATGAATTTCCAGGCGAATTAGGAAATGATGGAAACGGCAAAGGGTACATTATTTATTTTTCACACTGAAATAATTAGGAAATTAACCTTTTCTTCCACTGTGACAGCCCTATAAACCCTCTTTATCACAATGAATTTGATGTATTGGGAAAAACTTGACTTTTTTCCCAAATAAGACGGCATTTGCTATTATCTCCGCAGGCACTCTTTCCTCTCATCACCACACCTGTATCTATTTCCCTATTGGTCTGTGTTTGTCAGCTGCTCTGCCTTGGACAAGCAAGCTCCACCATGTTTTGTTGTCTATTAGTGATGTAACACTAATGCCTGTGCACCTTCCCCGAGACTGGCAGTGACCACTATAGCACCAGAACACTGCAGGAGGGAAAAAGCAATTTAATGGTTCACTCTGTGGTTAATGTGCTGCTGTAATCTTTAAAGAGGCCTGTCTTTTTTGTTTAAGTTTCATAGAATAAAGGGTTGGACTATCGTAAACTCAGGCCAATTAATCACTGGGCTAAAAGGTGGTGGGAAGCCATGCACTAGAAATGGGCCATGGGGAAAGTGTGTGTCTATTTGTATGTGTGTGTGTGATGGTTTTCATTCTTTCAAAAGGTGTCAGTCTTTTATTTTGTTGGAGTATGTGCTGAGATCAGCTGGTGTGTACGTATTTACCTGTGTGTGGAGTGTGAGCTTTTTTGAACGGGGGTGTACTTTACTGAGTGTACCTTTGTGTGTGTATGTGCTTGTGTGCTCACACAGTCAGGTAAGCCCCTCTAATTGCTGCAAGGTACATTAGCACTCAGCCACCTCTCTCCCTCTCCCCATGTCTTTGTTTTTCCTCTCAGTGCCAGTCTGTGGGCCAGAAGACAATCAGACCAGAAGGGTCATTTTCTGCAAGAGCTCACCTCCCTCCTCCAAGCCTCAGCGCTGACAGGCTCACGCTCGGCAGGAGACCTAAATTAACACTTGACGTCTGCAAGGCTCAGCCCTGATGAGGCCGCAAAGAGAGAGACAAAATGTCAGAAAACAAACACTCCATCATTTTTGCTTCATTTCCTCCACTGCTGGTGAAACACACTCACCTGGAGTGCTGGAGAGAGCTGCGGTGACATTCACCTCCTCCCATCTGTTGCTGTAGATCTGCCCTGGTGCCTATTGGCCTAGGTGAAAGGTGAAACCAAAAAAAAGGCTGGAGAGATTCTGAGCAGGAACATGTGGTTAGGTAGAAGCTATGAAGAAGGAACTAGAGTGAAAACTGTTTGGCACATCTTTAGATGAGTTAGAAATTAGAAATAGGATGGGGGGAGCAAGCAAAAATTTATTTTTCATGTCAAAGTGTTTGAAATACAAATACTTTTTTGCTTTTGAAATTTTGGGGAAAAAATGTATTTCCCTGCGTTGGGATTGCATTTATCTCCATTCTGCTATTACAAAGTAAATGATTTGTTTTCCTGAGCGTCAACAACAACCCTTGTAATTATTCCTCACTGGGGATGTGCACAACACTAGGACTCAACACTGTAGAGTAGTATGATACTATTTGAAGCCTACTTCAAACACAGTGCCCCCAGCGAGTTCCGATAGCGCCAGTGTCTATTTTATTATTTGCTTTATCTCTTTGTTGCGTGAGAGTTTATTTGTTTACATGAGAGGGATTGGAGGTTTGGTGATCTGAGCAAATTGCAGCAGAAAGTACTTCAGATGGGAATGACTGTAATTAGCATGCTCTTAAATGTGGAACGCTCTCCTAATGTTTTTGTTTACGTGGGGCAGCTGATCTGTGACTCTGTGTGGGGGCGGCCCACAGGCAGGTTAAAATCACTTGTTGTGCCAGAGATCATCATTATGAGCTTACAATTGGTCAGTGTTGAGGAACAATCAATGCAGCACCAGGTAGACACTCTACAACCAGCCTAGGCTGTGAGATTTTGGGTGTAATATTGTATTTATAGTTGTGTTTTTCAGAGTGGATAATTTGAAAATATGAGTGTGCTTATGCGTGTATGATTGTATGTGGTCATATGTTTTGGCTCATTTTTTTTCCTACGCTTACTGAACTGTCTTTCTTTAATCTCTAAATCTGCTAGGAATCAGATGTTCCATAACACTCATTAAGAGTCAATTAAGAATTTGCCTGCTGCCCAGTTATTCAGCTAGTGATTATATTTCACTGGAGGATAATATCCAGGTAAATTAAGATTTCCATTTAACTCATCCCTGGTCGACGCTGGATCTCCATTTCACATCATGGAACAATTGAGATCTTATCTTGGATTAAAGTGGGGGATATTACACCTAATTTAAAATATGCACATCTATGGCTGCATGCCCAGCTTAAGCATCTGCCTTGATATCTTGAAAAAATTAATAATAAATAAAAAAAATAAAAGAGTGAAACAATTAAGTGCCTTACCCACAAAACTCAAAAGGCTATGAGATACAAATCACCAAGTTAGCAAAGGAATTCAGGGCAGAAACACCACCTTAAAGAGTTCTTGAGAGAGATGAAGAGAGCCAGCTAGAGAGAAGAAGAGAAGAAAGGAGCAAAGAGGAGACAGGAAGTTGGAAAACACTGAAAAATGAGTGCCATGGTTGTCAGGTGACAGTGTGACAAAGTTGTGTTTGTTTAAAAATCTTTTCAGCCTTCCTCCCTCTTGCCCTCTCTCCCTCCCTCAACCCCCAGAGAGCCCACTGTGAACACTAAGCTCTAGCGTCTGAAGTGGCAACACTTGAGATGGTGAAAGTGACAACATCTTAACATAAGCTGAGGGGCTAAAGTGAAAGTCAGAGCGAACCCCCAACCAACCTCACTTTCCACCCACATCCTTCACTCCCACTTTGTCATCTCTCTTAACCCCACCCAACCCCGGGCTTGGGCCACACAGTATCCATGCTGTGGCTGCTCGCATCCATCCATGCCTTCTACAACGGATGATAATGCAGGCACAGAGTTGGAAGTTGACAACTCATGCTTCACAAAAGTGAATGTAAAAGGTAAAAGGTTGAGAAGCAAGTGGACTTTTCTCCCCATCTGTGTTTCACTGTCATCATTGAGTAGTTGTTCCTTCCTCTTCCAGTCACAGGTGCCTCTAGACAGAACTGGAAACATGTAATCCGGCCAAATCCAGCCTCTTCCGTGGAGTGTAAAACCATGAATGTTCTGTGGGGGTCACTGGATTAGACAGAATTCGTGGTGGTAGCTTGGCTTGAGAGGCAGAATTAGAGGAGTAGGGAAAAGGGAGAGGAGACTGAACTGGTTTTGTATTAAAATGAGCTTACCAGGTGGTCTCCCTCCCAAAAGTGGACACAGTGTGTCAAGTAATCTGAAAAGCCCCCGGGTGTTTGTTGCTCATTGGCCAGAGGCCTGGTAAAAAGAGAGAGCGAGGGACTGGGAGAAAGAAGAGGGGGGCTGGCTAGGGAGGTGGCACTGATGTGGCCATTGAGGCCTCAGTGAAATGTCTGTCAGGCTTGGTTTACCACAATCACAGCAGTGATTAGGCCCCTTTTGATGACAGGTTTAGTTTTCTGTCCATTGGCAAGAAAGTGAGAATGGACAAGAGAGGGGGTGGGGGAGTGGGGTTGGGTTGCATTGGAAGGCTTTAGGGGTGGAGGCTGGGTTTGGGGGGGGTATATTAATGTCTTGCACCAGGGAGCTCCTACGTAATTTCCCAGCGGGTCGTGGGGTCAGGTTTGTATTTAGTTAGTTGTAATGATCTCGTTAGGGATCTGAATGGACCACCGTCTAAGCCCATTGAGGACTGCGAGTGTGCCTCCCCATCCCCCAGCTCTGTCTGCCTTGTGTGGGCTTACACAGCCCGTGAACTGTGATTAATGGACTTCCAGGGCTTAATAACTTGCAAAACAGTATTAAACAAGGGAGGCCCTGGGACAATCGGAGAGAGGCTACCCAGGCGGAGTAGGAGGTGGCTGTAAACAGTGCCCGGCAACAATTGCAATGCATGGAATTAACTGAGATGGGCCACTCACAATGCCACAGCTGGCTAGTGGCAGGGAGCCAGGCCTGGGAGAAAGCTTCACTGGTGCTTCCAGGTGGCCCAGACCAGGCCAGGCCTTTTCAGTTTTGTAAGTGTTAAAAAATAGAAGGGGAGAAAGGCTACATTTGTGATGGGGAGACAGTGAGAGGAAGCCATTGAGCACAGACAAGAAAGAGATTAAAGAGCACAGAGAGTGATAAGCAGATAATGGGGGGACACATTCAATGGAACAAGTAATCCTTGACATGCAAACACAAATATGAAGCCTTTTGTATCTTGTGTCTAATTCGAGCCAGAATGCGTAAAGTGGCAAAGCAAGAATAGTGATCCACATAAACAAGTAGACAGAGACAGATAAAACACACTTATCAGTCCAAGTGCACACACACATACACATACACAAACACACATATTTCTTCACCAACTCCCAACCCACATCTCCTGGCTGTCTTATCCTCTTTGTATTTCCCACCCTTGTGCCCTCTTGTCTGGAAACAAATGATCCCAGCATGGAGTCATGAGTATTGATGTGTTCAGACCACCCTCCACTCTTCTTCTCTTTTCTCCCAAGCATTGGTGTGCATTTTATGCCAGTATAATGTATCTTAAATTTGTAAATATGAGCAACTGAGGCCACTACAGACGTAAAAGCAATTTTTAAATGAACATGAAAACCTCATAGATCTGTTTTTTGTAAAATGCTGCTGTTTTAAATGTCTTTAATCAAATAAGTACAATTTACATTTGAAAAAAAAAAAAAGTTTGGTTCATGATAAGTAATAGTTACATTAAAATTTGTTTTTCGATGAATACAATTGAAACATTTCTTTTTCACTTGTAATGTTGTCCAAGAAAAATAATTGGTGGAGGTATGTTTGAAAATAAATACCAGAGTTAACAGTTATTGCCATTGTTGAGACAAACACAATGCCAGCATGATTTCAATAACTGCAGAAAATAGATACTGGCATGAAACAGCAAAATTGCACAGTGTGTGTTCAATTATGGGCAATTATGAAACAATTTGGAAAGCATTTGATTAAAACACGAACAGGTACTTTCTCCCATCATGAAGCATGAGAGATAAATGTTTTTGTTAAACACAATGCAACCGTTGTTTTTCTTCCTTAATCGCTTTAAAATATATTTGGTTACAATATTATACAGTTAAAAAAACATGCTTGGTTGAAATTATTATTTAATTATAATGCATTAGAGAAAAGTCTAAATTATCTTAACTGCGAATAAAAAAGATCGAATTCTATCATCCTTTTCTGAGGAGAGGAGTAGGAATTTGTACTTGTGCTTAAGAACCGGCAGCAAATAGACAAACCTTAGCTGTTGCTTCAGTTTGACATTCTCTTCTCTACTGTGACTCATCTCCAAATGAGTGACACTAGGGTCATCCTAATCTGCTTTTCTTGGAGATCAGAGACGACTTGGACAAAAGCTAATTTTTCCATTCACACTGGTATAGGACTCCAATATGTCGCCAAAATATTTGCCCAAACCCTTTACTTAATCAGCAGCTGAGAGGTTATTCAGCAACACCGGCCGATGCTCCTTCTAGGTTTCTAATGTGTGCGTGTGCGGACATTTGCTCACAAAATGAGTGTTTGCAGCAAAAACACTTGTACTTCGGCAGCATTTTAAATCAGTGTTAATTGATTCTGCCATACTTAATATTTATGTAAATGCTGAACATTTGTGATATAAACATGTTTCTACAATTAGATGAAATTTTGACATTTTGTTTATGTGTAAATAAATTATGTTGCATTCTCTCTCTATCTCCCTCTCTCACCTCACAGCTGTCACCCGTACTCCCCCACTCCGCTCACCCTCTCTTACATCAGGGTGTGGGTGCAGCAGGGACCTTGGCCCTGATGAGGCCGAGGAGGGATCCACTGCTGTGCTAAGCCTCTGGCTCCCTGCTCTCTCCCTGCTTCCTCATATCATGAATAATGGAACAGAGAAATACATTTATCTTTTAATAGCACCGGCCCCCTGGCTGAGATTGTTCAGTCTGGCTGAAACCACCATAGCACAGGGCTGAGGTTTGTGAACCCCCCACATGCATGCCACACCACCCATGATTGTCTCTGCTCCTTTTGAAGTTGGGTGTCTTAGTGTCCTAGAGATGGGTAATCAGGCTTGATTTTGGAAGGGGTCAGGAAATCTTTTGAAGGGACGGTCATCTCCAAGTTTGACCGAGGATGACTGTGCTCGTGGACTGGGCAAGAATTACTGTAATTGCATATTCACTGCCCAATTTTGAATTTAAGCTCACAAAACTCAAAAAAAGTTAATGAGAGCAAAAGAGAGCATCTTTGTCGTGCTATGAATACTGTACCAGGATTGTGTAAGGACATTGTATAATACAAATCACCAACTTTAGGGTAACTGTGAGGTAAAAACCATTCTGTTTATTTTAATTGAACTGCAATGGTGAAACAGTGGCTGTGTTATTGATTCAGCTGTGAAGCCTTAAGACAAAAAAAAAAATAAAAAGTCAATATAAACCAATAAAAATGAAAATATTTATGAATGAAATCTGAGACAGTGTGATTGTGTACTTAATACAGTATTTTGCAGTGCAATAAATATTTACCTTTTTAAACTGCCTGCCTCCAAATTTAATATCCCCTTGTCTGTTTTTTATGTATTTCGAGGTTAAATCATTTTTAAAATTATATATTTTTTACAGTATAAAACTCACAAAGGCACTAAGAGATTGATGCATTTAAACATAAGACTCTTTACATTACTGTTATTAGTAGTGAAACTTGATATTTCTACTATTTCTACTAAGACAAAATAATTTCAAACCAGACATGCCTTTAATGCCCTACATATTGATGCACCATAATGTGGGAATAACACCGTCTTTCTCTATTTATCTAGGATCAGGGAGATTTCCGACCAGCCTCCTCATCTTCATTGCTCACACATCTGTATGTGTGGGCACTGGGGAAGGCAAGTGTAGCTGGATGCCTTAACCCTCTGTTTGTCTTCACTGATTTAAGGTTCAAATGGTCCTTACTGTGACACCTGCCATAAAAGAAACAGGAGAAACAGAATGAGCCTGCAGTGGCTTTGACATTATGTGTTTACACTGTGTAGTTATTTTATAAAATAATTATCTGCACAATAACTGATTCTTTTTGCTTTATTGTTTTCTATTTCTATTGCAGTGAAGCACTTGACTTGCTAACTTTCTATGAAATTTCATTAACAAAATAATAATTAAAGGACAAAATGTTCTCACATAAATAAATGCATTTTAAAATACGCTTTAAAATAAATAATAACAAACAAACACAGTTTGCAGTTTTTTAAAAAGGTTTTATTGTGACAATTTTTTAGAAATCTGCTTTATTTATTGTATATAATGTTAATTTAATGTTACTGATATGTGTAAATGTATAAAAAATATTTTATATTGCAACAATTTAAATCTTTTTCATCCTTTTATTTTATAAAAGTTTTAAAATATGACATATTACTTCATGGCTTATTAGATGATAATTACTTTTACAGCAAGTTTTAAGAAAGTCATCTACAGTACATTTTGGAATATTTTAAGTTAGATATTTTATGTCGATAACTTGTGATCAGATTATCATATACCAAAAAAATACAGAGAACAAAACACACTTGAGAAACACTGAAGCTGACATCAATTTTTCAGCCAACAATAACAAGTTCAAGCACATACTTCTTCCCAACATGCCCCCTCCTCTCCCCTCTCCCAACACAAACACACACACACACACATGCACACGCACACACCAAAACCTAAATCTCTTTTCTCTATATCCCCACACACAACCCATACAACACCAAACTCCTCTTACCCACCACTCCCCTGCACCCAAAGCCTTCAAGCAGCCCTGGGCTTCTGTAGTCATGTGTCAGTAGCTCAGCGTTAGGGATGAGGCCTTGCTAGCTGTGGCTGTAGCTGGGTCCTAGCCAGCAACTCCTCAGCTCCCTGCTCTGCTCTATGGAAGGCAGAGAAGCTGAAAGCACCATTTATCATCACTTGTGTGGGCAGCATCACCACGGCAACGCTCAGGCTGGCAAATGCCACCGCTGTGAATACAAATGAGGCTCTTGGCAGGCCTGTGTTGGCGTCAATGGGGCCAGGGTTGTACTTTACGTGTATGTGTGTGTGCGTGTGTTTGTGTGTGCATGCGTGCGAGCGGGTGCTGGGCTCTAGGAGGGCTACAGTAGAGGTAAACAGTCCAAAGGAAATCAATTAAGTGTTTCCACAGTGTTTGGCAAGCCCTCTAATCTTCAGCGCCACATTTTAAAATAAGGGCGAAATCTGCCTTTAATACCTCCTCTGCTTTCTGCATGACAATAAACAAGCAGGCAACAATAAACAGCAAGGCACAGTGGAGCATGACTAAGTCCTCCGGGCTGTACTTTGAGAAAACACAAGTGAAGTCAGTATTTCAGCACTCTTTAGCTTTCTTCCCCATGCCGTATGTCTGTTCTTACAACTGAAAATTGTGTCATGAAACTACATCACAGCAATTGTTTGGCCTTTCATATTTTATGAACAAAATGTTCATATATGTGTGTATTATGTAAATGGTTTAAACCAGTAGTTGAAAACTGAAACTCTGCGCAGAGCCTGGCAGGCCTCTGAGCTAATGTAATAAAGTACCAGCAGTGCACTGACATAAACTGGGACACACCTGCCTTTCTGCCAGTGACACCAGCTTTTAGTTTCAAGGGGGCCTTCACACTTTCACCTGTCGGAGATGCTCTCTCTCTCTCTGTGTGTTCCTCTGACTCTTATGTTAGAGTGATGATGTGAATAAATTTGGCTGGAGCATGTCTGTTCCGCTCTTTATTGATTCAGGCACTTTGATTGAGCCGGGATCTAATCAATGGCAGTGAGAAGCCAGAGTAAAATTATTCTTGGGCAAACCCTTCAAATGACTTGTCATTAATTTCCCTCTTTACTGGCACTTGTTTGCTGGGAACGAGATGTGTTTGGGGCTTTCTCTGTCTATTAGTGGGATTGTGCTCCTGGGACTTTCATGGGTTGCTAAGCTTAGGGGGTGAAGAGAGAATGTGCGCGTTTGTGTTTTGTGTATAAATCTGTTTATGCCTATTTGAACTGAGGGTGACTGGGCACACTATGCTTGCTCATCCTTACAGAGTGACTTATTAGTGCTAATTGGGAAGGACAGTTCAAACAAGCACAGAGGAGTGGTTGTCACACAAGCGTGACTTGAGTGTAGAGAGGCAGGCAGTACCGGGTGCTCTTCCCAGCTTCAGCCCTCCCTTTTCCCAAATTAAGCCCTCCCTGCGTCCCCGCTTCCCCGGACCCCCCTCCTAGTTGTCCCTGGCCCCTGGCCTGGCCCCGCAGAGTGGCCACAGAGTGAGCTCTTTGTCTGGACACGGCCATTAGCAGTCAGCGGACTTCAGAAATGTGAGCGGGACAAGGCAGTGGACAGAGGCGCAGACAGAAACATGGCTGTCTGAGACACTTAGGAAGTCAACAGCTGACGGAAGGGCCAACACAAAGCAGGGGCTGCTGAAGAATGGGGAGCGTGATCTGCATAGAATATAGGCCTTGCTCGCTACAACTGTGCACTTAATGGCAAACACGCGCTCATGCAATGAGCTTCATGCACCTACGCACGCACATAATTCACGTAAACATGTCGGATTCACTAGCGAAAAGGCCACACTCACACACAAACGGACAAGACTGCACACAGATGTGAATGTGCTCCATCGGTGCCTCCATTAGCTAGTACAGAAGATGCACTGACACCACAATATGAGAGGAAAGGCATTCCCTCTGCCCTGAACTCTCTAGTTAATGATGAATCAACCGGCGTTGTATCGACACTGAGACCTCTTCCTGGAAAATGCTCCATACTTCTATTTAGCAGGGGGGGTTTTTTTGCTAAAAGATGCTAATTCCAATGATTATTTAGTACCATAATAGCTGCAATTATATTCTGCACAAACTGATATAAGGTATAAGCACCAATTAGTAACTGGTCATTATCTTAAGCATTTGGTGCAGAGAGAGTGAAGTAATAGGCAACCATTCAGTAACCCTTGCTCAGAGAAATGACTGTATAGTGCCTCAGTAATTAGTGAAGCCTGTTTGCCTTTAGTCTTGAAAGTAGGTTGTATATTCACTAACCTGGATAATACTGCCTATTAATCACATTTTGCTATTATAGGTACGGCATCGATATTAATGGGTAACATGGCAGTGGCATATTTAATTATTTTGATGAGAGAGCTATTAATAAAGCATCTTTTCTCTGAAAATACTCGGTATTTTCATGTACCTGTATATTTGTTGTTTATTTCTTTAGTTATTTCAGGTATGGACACAAGAGATGAAACCGAACATTGATGTAAGGATGGCAACAAAATGGACCTAATAGGCAAACACCCATACAAACACATATTTATATTGCCCAGCTGAAAGACGACAATAATAATGGAAAATTCTGGTATATATAAAAAGCTCTGTGTTCAAATAGTATGTAATGGTGATGGCCTCGGCTGTGTGTTGTGTGTGTGCTTTCTCAAAGTCACGAGAGTGAGGATCACAAGAGCCGTATCAAAGAACTCGGCCACCATGCGAAATGTCTTCTCACAGCAGGGGTTTGCGGGATTGTTGTCGGCATCCCAACTCTCTTTGAATGTCAGCCTCACTAACAGGGCAGCTGGCCTGCATGACACTGCTGACAACACAGCTACAGTACACTTTCAACTTTTATTCTTTAATTCTTTCCTCCCCTTATGTTTCTTGCGCAGCACAGCACCTCTCGGTGGCAAAAACATGACAAACACATGCGCTGTTCTGTACCAGATTTACACTGTCCTTGTGGAAGACACATTGCATGTGTAGGTGGACATGTGTTGAGGTGAACACCAGGTCAGTGTTTGTTATTTAAGGCGACGTATGCCGTGGGATTGTTTTGTTCACAGTGACACATACAGGACTTGTGGAACATGCAGCCCAATACGGTGCTGAGTATCACGACAGCTGAACACAACAGCTTTGCACTTAAATCAAGCGCACCCCACTGGGCCTGCCTAATAGATGTTTAACTAAACCCCCTCATTTCAAACAGTTTGACCCCAGTTCGCTAAAAAACAATGTGAAAACTCCCCAAGGATTAGGCCCTGACCTTGCAGGGAATGGAGGGAATGGCCCACACTGGCTATAAAGGACGCTGCTATTGTGCTGTCCAGGCATGGGGGAGGACAGTGTGAGGGAGATACATGCCAGTGGGTGGAGATAGACTTGTCGTAACGACATCTTGATGGAGCATCTTTCCCACCCACCGCAGTAGCACCAGCTCTGTATGTATTTTAATGAGGCTTTGTGTCTACCCACATATAGCCCCTTTTCTGACAGGGAACGTGTTAGCAACATGCTCACCCTTTGTCAAAGCACCCAATCACATAATCGACTGGTAGATTTATTGGCACCTAGATTTATTCCCTTGACTCTATGTATGTGTGTGTGTGTGTCCATATGTGCAGGGACGTAAATAGTAAGAATGACCTTTACCAGACACTGCGCTGCATAGTTAGCAAAGGTTGTAAAGCTGCTGGGGTGAACTACAAAACAAGCATTACAAACCTTGTATGTCTGTATGCAGGCACGATGTAACCTAAATAGAAAACTTGAAATTTTAACAAATCCATCATTTGCAAGCATCACTGTGATGACAGAAGTACTTTGCAAAATGCTTGTCCTGAGGATGAAAATAACTTCCATATTGTAAGATCCAAATAATAATTTTTACTTTTGAAGCACAGTCTTTTCATTCCAAAGTGCCCCTATTGAGAACACAGTGAATGTGTTTATCATGTTGGGAGGAGGGTGAGGGGGGGGTGGTAATTTTATATATTTTTTAAGCGGGGATATGGCAGGGCTGGAGGGTGCAATTGTGCGCCAGGATGCAATTCTGATTTTATTTTCTTAGTTACTGACCTTGATCGGGGGAACTGCAGGGTCAGAGCCTCTCCAGTCTCTATTGTAGGCTCGAATAGAATGTTAATGAATTGGTGCACAGAATATTAAAATGCAGACCCGCTTTCAGCACCCAGTCAGACTGCTGTGGCATGTTGAGTGTTTTGGCGGCTAAACACGCTGCCTCGCTCACAGTCTGCTGCTGACTGGAGAAAGGGTGGGTGGGGATACCGAAGCCATTACATCCATTTTTAGTGGGGTAAGTTTTTTCTCCTTTCCACAAAAATATAATCAAGTCTCACTCACCAGAAGAGGGAAAATGAATAGAGAAACAGGGTTGGTATGGGTGAAGTTAAATATGAGATTTGTAGGTATAGGTGTCACACGGCCCACAATTGGGTGCTGTGTGATCTTGGAGGATTTTCTGGGAGAGTACAATGGTTCATTTAGGGTGCACTCAGTGCCCCAGTGCTCCTCACTAGCCCCGGAAGTTCTTCATTTTGTTTGGAGGACAGCTGCACAGCTCTGTTTGTCTTCCTCTGCCTTTTGATTGGCCTGGCATGCTTTAGAGGGGCACGAGTACTGATTGTTTCAAACAGAACCTGGCATGCTATCAGCTGGGCGGATTGTTTATTGGGGGAGAGGCAGTACAAAGTCAACAAAGAGAGCCAGGAGCCAACAGTGGCTTTGGAGACATCCAGAAACAGTCTTCTAAGAAAACAAACATGTATACAGCATCCCCAAGCCATGTGAAATATTAAAAATGGCAACATAATGTTTCCACCTAAATGAGTGGCTTTGGTTGTCAGGTATTAGCCCCCCTGATCCAGAATGTGCTCCATATATTAAGGGGCCATCAAAGGATGGAGCACATGTAGAGAATTATGAATGTTAAATATTACATAAGCAGTCACTTAGTCATAATTGAGGTGTACATGGCTGTAGTCACGACTAGGGGCTACCGTGTTTTCAAAACACTGTTGGTAGTACAGTATGTATGCTGTCTTAAATAGAAATGTGAAGAAGAATGTGGCTGAATGATAGTAAGCAGTCAAGGACAAATATTATCGGTATATTTACGCCAAATCAACAAAGGCAAACAAAAGAAAAAAAGGTGGTGATAAAAAGTATGCTGAGAATGGGGAGGTAGGACAATTTTAAACTAGAACACTCATGAACACATAACCAATTCAACAGCAGCCGTAATTTGAATAATTCTAATTAGTTGTTAGAGGCTCTGGCTACTATTTACCTATCAAAGGAAGCGGCATATTAAATGTCACCTAACTGACAAGTTGAGTTGAGTTTCACCTTGCAGTTGGTATCTAAATGGATAAAAAGGGTTATCCTTTTTGAGTTTGGCTGAATAGAACAGATCCCAGAATTCATTTGGCCATGCCTATTTCTTTTTCACGGCCCTGCACTGAATCCCTCTATACAAGGATGAGTGAGCTGTGGCCTCGTTCTAGCCTCCATCTCCCTGAAAGAGGAAAGGGAGAAAAGGCAGCAAATAAACAAAAACGTGTCTTGGAGTTGCTTTTCCTTGCCTCTCCATCCTACTCATTTTGAAGCAGCTGTGCAAAAAATGTCAAAAATTCAGAGTGTCCTCTTTTTATATACCTTTCTGTCAAGTATTTCTTTTTTCCCTCAGGTTCAGATGGAAACCAATGTCTGATGACACATCTAAGGTACTCTAAAACGACCCGAAGAGAAAGGGAGAGCAGGAGCAAGAAAAAAAAAAAAAGAGGAAGGGTATGAGTGTGTCTGTTTGTTTCCCTCCGTGCACGTGTGCATTACTGTGCATCTCTGAGTGCATGAGCATGACTGTTTTGCTAACATACACCATCTGAAGATGGTGCAGATGTCCATGCTGTGGCTGGTCTCGCACACTGTTCAGCATGCCTCAAAAAGAAGGGATTTTCCCTTTGTTTCAAATTTCACAGGCCATCCAAATGGGCACAGACATGGCTCCAAAATAAATAGATAAATGGATGTATCAGTGGCCAACATCTGCAGATTATGATTAGCATTTGGAAATTACGTTCTTGAATGAGATTTGGATGTTGACTGTCAGTCTTCTTTTATGAGTGAGACTCCTATTCTGTGGAACTAGAGGGTACCGCTTTGTCCTTAAATTGGCTACAATTTGGAGGGAGAAAGAAATCCTCTTCTTTCTCTTCCCCTCTGCCCGTTATGATGTGCCGTCTGAACAAGAAAGAGACACTATTAATTGTGTTGAATATGAATAGCTGTATTTGGTTAACCAGTTTCAAAGGAAATCGCCCAAAGGAACTTCTTTTCCTCTTCTTCCCCCTACTGTCTGTCTCTGCTTTTTCTTCTCTCTTTATCAAGATTTTTTCTTCCCTCTCTAATTTTACACTGAGCGAGCTGGCTGCTTTAGTACAGCTGCATTATCTTATGTATTCAGCTTTCAGCTCCTCTCCCTCTCCCGATGAGGCGAGGCTTAATTGGGCTCCGGCTTTAAAGTCTGTAGAGCTCTCCACTTGCTCATAGAAACACATTCAGGGGCTGCTCATTCACTTCGAGTATGTGTTAGATGTACAAATATTATTTACTTTTATACTCCAAATCAAAAGCCACACACTTCCTGCCTCTCTATACAGAGTCCGTGCAGAAGAATTCGCAGTTAAATTCACTTCAGGGTATTTTATTTTTCATTCCTTCATTAAAAGCATCACAACAAAAGTATAATTTAAAAGCACTGGTTTATTATAATGTAGTAGTATTGTTAATACGAAAATATATTTTAAAAACAACTTTAGGGCATTAATTATAACACTACCAGAAATTAGATGAGCTACATTTTAATTTAAATAACAAAAATATAATCAATTTTTACCTCTGCTCCGCTTTTATATTGCAACTAATGCTATGTAAAAGTAGCCTTTTAATGCTGGTTTTGTAATACATAAATTAAAATGTATTCAGTAAAATTTCAGAAACACACTATTTTACCACGAATATCTCCTTAAAACGACAGAAAAATATAATAGTAGAATCAAATCAACAGTCAGGCGTACTCTTTAATTATTTTCTATTCTCTGTGCAGAGAAACACACAATCTGACACATAAAAAAATAAAAATAGACACAAATGGTTGAAGTGGAAAATTGAGGTTTCACCTCTTCGAGATCAGGCAAAGGGAACAGCTTTATATAAACACACACACGCACGCATGCACGCACAGACACACACACACACACACACACGCCTACTGCATTCCTCACAACTAAACAACCTGAGCAATTAGCTGCACCATTAGAGCCTGGAGAAGGGAAAAGGAGCTGTTAAGAAAGCTGTGTTAGAGCGATGAGGAGAGAGGGAGACAGAGTCAGACACAGAGAAACTTCGTAGCTCTTGTTCTATAGCGAGCTACTGTGTTGTTATGTGGAGTGTCTCTGTGCTGCACGAGGCCATTTCAGGCAGACACTGATGAACTGCAGATGAACAATTTCGCACTTCCCTTAGACCTGAGCTTACATACAAACTACTCCTCATTAGTTTTTGTCACTTGCTTGGGTGCCAGGCACAGGAATAAATGAGACCACTATCAGCTGCTGCCTTGATAAGCTGCCTTATCTCATTAGGTTCCACATCAAAGTTAATCAGAGATGGGAATAGTAATTGGCCGACTAGACAATGCCACAGATCATGGGGCTTTTGTAGTGTATGTCATCTCCAAAACATCAGCAGGCTGGGGCTGCAAGATAGGGTGCATCTGCTGAAGAGAGAACGAAAGAGGAGTGTGTGTAGAGGAAGGGGGGGGGAGTGGGAGTGAGATCTGGGAGTGAGTGTGCATGATGAAGAGCAGGGGGTGAGAGGGACTGAGAGAGAGAGAGAGAGAGAGAGAGAAAGAGAAAGAGAAAGAGAGAGAGGGGATGAGAGGGGAAAGGAGTAATGGCAGAGGCATAACAAGCAAGCTGCTCAGAATTAATGAGCTTACTCAATAAGAAAAGAATAACCAATCAGTGTGTGTTGGGCAAATATAATTTGGGAATAATTGCTTGATTGCTTTTCTATAGTAGGCTGATTTGACCACACACAAGAACTCAGAATTAAGATGTCAAGACAAGAATTAATTTGGCAAGCGAGGGCACACAAATGTTCCTCTCGCTCCCCACTCAGGCGGCTTGGGAGGCAGCAGAGCCGTGAGTTGGAGCGTACTAATGACGAAAACACAGTAGTAGATTGCGTATTCATTTCCCTGACTCTATTTTACATAAAGAGAGCCTTGGCTAATGCCACAGATGTTGGGATATCATACAAAAAAAAAAACTGTGTCTATGCTAACACATTTAATTGGCATTTTTGCATATTCCACTCCATTGTTGATAGATAGTTGCAGCTGATTGTTCAGTTTTTGTCCTCATTGATTTCATTGGAAGGGTAACTGTCTGGGGATAGTAATTGGTGCATTTTGACGCTACCCATCCCCAAACAGTGCTTATTTCTGAAGTCTTCTCTCCTCTCTCAATTGCCAATTCGCGAAGGCTTAGTGTGTGTCTTTCATTACTCGCTACCTGCTTTGAGAAATCAGTCTCGACCTCACTCACATGCACTTGTGTGAGAGGCAATGAGGAAATGTTTTTGTCCTCTAACAAAGTGCCGGTGGTCAGAGTAACACATTAGAGAAAAACCGACAGGAAGATAGTGAGGAGAAGAGCAAAACAACACCCACCCTAGGACCTTAATGGCCAGCTGCCCCCTGCTAATGATACACATAAACGCACGCAAATGCACACACACGCACACACACGCACAAACATGCACACTAAGCCTCAGTGCTTTATTTCTATTACACTGCACTGTATATAGTCTCCAATGTACACATGGCAGGAGCTTATTAATAGTAATCATGGGGCATGATGCAGGATACAATCCAACATTAGTGCTACATTTGCAATGGATTCAGCCAAACCCCATTCAATTTAGATTTGAATAAGTAATATAGCCCAACCTGACCACATGCATATGAATCGCCACATATATTTGCTCCCACGTGTGTCTGGTACTTAGTTCCAATTAGGCTGAAAACACTGCTGCTGTGACAGAGGCTGCTCACACCGTCTCAGTTATCACTTCTCTGCAGGTTCCACGGCTAAGGCTATTCATTTTCAAATGTGTGTGTGTGTGTGTGTGTGTGTGTGTGTGCATGTGTGTGTCAGGGTGTGTATTCCGGTGTGCATGTGTGCATTGACATTATTTGAGCAGTGAGGTAAGTAAAGGGAATAAATAACCAGGCAGAGGTTCTGTCATGATGATGTTATTGCCGCCCTGGGTTTGCCTGTGGCATTATGAAGACAAGCATACTGCCATATCCCTCACTGTCACACACACAAACGCACACTTGCACACATACATATGCCTGCATGCTGGGGATGTAGGGCACGTGCTCTAGATAAATTTGCTTTGATCCACATTGCACCTAATTGAGTCACAGGCAATGTCTCTATTCCCACATCAAGGAATTTGAAAATGTTAGAATATTTCACTTGGGGATTAAACCTAATTTTCGTGTGTTACGCATTAACCTATTAAGTATGTTCATCTGCATTGCTAATGCCCACAGTGCAGACAGCTGTCACAACCCTAAAAAAAAACCATGATCATGCAATCCTTGAATGAGTGATCCCTGCACCGATTAGTGGCAGTGAACTTCGCTGAGCCCAAGTGATAAGGCTGGAAAATTCCCAAGTTGCCAATAGCTCCGAAAATTATCAGACTGTAGGCAAAGGAGAAATTGTGCCTTCCGGCTCAGGGGCTTCAATCCAGGGTTTGCCCAGATTGACATTATTTAAAGCTATGGAAATGGGCTCTGGCTATCTGGAGGATTGCTAAAATAAGAAAATTTCCAGCAACATTTATGAATATGCTGACAGGAGAGCATAGGGGCAAAAAAGAAAAAATAAATATATTAATATAAATGTGTGTGTATGTATATAGACACACACACACACACACACACACACACACACACACATAAACAAGAACAAGACATTCATGTACAAGAGATGAGAATAGGAAGTTATTGGAATTTATTGGAATGCTACTAAACAAGTAACCCTAGCGTGAGGGGTTACATGCAGAGGATGTGGGACCTATGGATACTTCAAAACCCAACATGTCGACTAACACTGAAATAACTAGTAGCTTAGTGTTTTAATATCTGCAATAAATACCTGCTATCACAACTAGAGATTGACAAGGTACAACACAAATGCTACAGCAAGGGGGAGCATGGAATACAAATCAGGGGAAGATATTATCACCTATCGGAGATTGGGTTCCAAGCCCCTATAACAACAGACGAGCTTAAGAACAGCTGACCTGAGATTGAAGATGGACACCTAGAAACTCCGTGAGCAGTTACTAAGAATATGTGAAGTGCCTTTTGAAAATTTACCAGAGGATGTGAATGCAGCACTATGAACAATCCCAACTACAACGACCACTGAGACCAACAAGCTGATATACACCACGGCAACTGTGGTCCTTTAGATGTTTGGCTATAAGATCAACATAAGGCATAAGGTGCATTATCCTCCATGGAAACGGAGGTTGGAGGCAGAGGCAACATCAAGGCAAAACGGAGGTATTACAGAAAGGCATGATGATGAAGAAGTACGAGAAGTACAACAAACTGAGTACTAAATACCTGAGGCCTTGGATACTGCCAAGCAAAGGGTCAAAGCCCTGGCCAACCAGCTGAAGGAGTACACCAGAGAAGTTGAAACCAGGACAATAAACAGGATGTTCACCACTGAGCCATCCAAGGTGTACTCCCAGTGACAGGCTAATAACATGAGAGCAGAACCACGTGGAGTCGGAAAAATATTGGAAAAGCATATGGGAGAAGGAAGCATTGCATGACATCAATCCCCAGTGGGTAATGGAATTAAGAGCAGACCACTAGACCCTTCCTGAACAAGATCCAGCAACCATCACAATGACAGACATCCAAGAGAGGGTCTCAAGTATGGAGCGCTGGCCCTGACATGATCGATGCCTACTGGTTAAAGTAGCTAACCTCACTCCATGAGGACTATTGGCCATCAGTCACCTCCTCTACATAGATGACATCAAGCAGTATGCCAGGAGTTAACGAGACGTCGAGTCACTGTTCCATCCCACCAGGATATGGAGCCAGGGCATCAGAATGTCATTCAGACAGGATAAGTGTGGTCGGATGGTAACAAGTACAGGAAAGATAGTCAGAACTGAGGGGATGGTACTACCAGAAGCCAAGATTAACACCTACACCCTCCCGGTCATCAGGTACTCCGCTGGCATAATAAGCTGGCCAAAAGAGGAGTTGCAGATCACTTACATCAAGAGGAGGAAGCCCCTTACAATACATGAAGGGTTTCACCCTAATCCAGCATATTGAGACTGTACACTAAGCGGAAGAAGGGGGGCGAGGATTAGTGAGCGTCAGAGTCACTATCCAGGATAATACAATCAAGATCTATTAATACATCTGGAAGATGGCTCCATGTAATAAAGTGCTTAGTGAATACTTCAGGCAGCAGGTGTGTGTGTGTGTGTTTGCTGGGCAAAGATCCCCCTGAGACAATCCAGCACATAGCAGAGGGGTGCAAGATGCTAACAGGCAGGCCATACATGGAACACCATAACCAATTAGCTGGCATAGTGTACCAAAACATCTGTGCCAAGTACAGGCTGGAAGTCCCAAAGTCAAAATGGGACACACCTCCAAAGATGGTTGAGAATGACGGAGCTAAGATCCTGTAGGACTTCCAGATATAGACTAACAACCTGTTAATGGCCAACCAAGCCAACATAGTGGTTGTGGACAAACACAAGAACAATGCTGTGGTGGTAGATGTAGCAATCCCAAGTGATAGCAACATCATGAAGAAGGAACGTGCGAAGCTCGAGAAATATTAACGGCTGAAAGTGTTAGAAAAGATGTGGAAGGTGAAGGCTCAAGTGGTACCTGTGGTATTAGGGACACTGGTGGCTGTGAACACCAAACTGGGACAGTAGCTCCAGCAGATTCCAGAAGCAACATTTAAGATCTCTGTTCAGAAGTGTGCAGTCCTAGGATTGGAGAATACAGTGGGCAGGATCCTCAATCTCCCAAGCCTCTGGTAGAGGACACGAGCTTGAAGGAAGGAAGAAGACTGGCCCAAAAAGAAGGAGCCAGTGGGGAAATTATTTATATGTATATCCTGTGTGCATTGTCAAAAAAGCAATATTATGGTTATTTCCTGATTTTATGATAGAATTTAGGTAAATAAAGAAATAGATATGTGTAGAGGGAAACCCCATATGGCTGTAATATTCTTAAAAGACCTTAAAAAATATGTGAAGGACGCAGGGTGAACCGCGACTCCTGAGTATGTATTCAAATAAACACAAACATCAACTGCCGCTCAGCCCCTCATGTTCCCAGCCTTGGAGGGTGGCACTGTAGTAGTCACGCACATACTCCGCCCGTGATGCATCTGTTCTGTTTTAATGGCAGGCAGAATATTAATCTTGTGCTGATATTTATTGTGTTTTTTTCAATAATCAGTTTTCACTTTTGTTTAAGCGCTATGCAAATGAGGCATATGCATGTCTCATGGCTGTGTGAATTCAGTACTGGACACTTCAACATGCCTAATGGATACAACTTCATTGGATGTGGTCATTATCATGGCTGTTCAAGAGCGATGTGACCTCACATTATCACAATAGATTCCCTACTATTCTCATCCCCTGTCTAATTATGTATGGGTCCTGGGCATGGTGCACTATATCCACAATAACCACCTTGCCAAGGCTGAATGGATTTTACCATACCTTGCTGACTGATTTTTTTCTGTTTAATAAAACTCTGTGGCTTTAGATGACAAGCCCAAGTGCAGTATTTGGGCTTAGAACACAAGCCCAAACACTGCACTTGATGCTAATGTTAACTTTAGGTTAAGTGTTTATTCCGTAATTCAAGCTGAAATGTAGGTCTAAGCCTAGTATAAAAGCTAGTGTGGAGCTAACTTTAAACATTGCTTATCGTTAACCCAGTGGCTGTAGCCTGAATGTGGGGAGTTGTGGAGCACAAAGGCTAATCAATGTCAGGGTGAAAGCGGAGAATCCCCTGGCCCACCCTATTTGACTTAACTGCTCCGTTTGTGCTCCTACTGATCCTGTGGTCTTTGTGTACATTGTAATGAGTGCTGACATAATCCTCTGGATTTTCCTGGAGGCCAAACCCTTGCCACCCCCATCAGGCCTGGGGTTTCTCCTACGCTGCCAGAGGGGGTAAAGACGGAACCACAATGCCCCCCCGACCCCCATGAGATACTTACATTTAGGGATGGTTTGAAGCTCTGTGTGATTGAGCTAGTAACCCATTTTAATCCTATTAACACCAGCCAAAAAAAGCTAAATCTGTGGCAGGACAGGCAGGGCTGGTGCATCGAGGCTGGGCTGAGTATAGAGACTGGGGGCTGAGACCAGAGGGAGATACTGTGAAAGCATAAAAATTATGTAGAAAGGGAATACAAAACATGCGGAATTGAAAAGCCTGCCCTTAAGGGTACTTCTTTAAGAAAAAGAGAGAGAGAGAGGGAAAGAGAGAGATGGGGAAGCAGGAAACAAAGGACAACAAGAAGTACACAAGGGAAAGACAGAAAAACCGAGAACAAAAAGCTCCTTTGTGCCAAGTCAGCCTCAAAGAGGTGGACCACCAATAGCCACTGTCAAATATATACAAGGTTAACTTATTCAGCAAACATCTATCTTGGCACATGAAGGACATGTTATTGGCAAAGCAGGCTAATAAATGTACAGCAGAGTGTAATACAGGAAGTGAGTCCAGTACCTTGTGGGTGTTAGTAACACGAGGTCGAGGAACAAAAGCTGGGGAGACTGTCAATGCACTTCTGTTTTGGGTGCATCGCGGGGCAAAGGGGCCAAGTATGCTGGTGGTCCCTGCCCTAGCCCCACCAGAGAGGGAAAGGCTTTACACATCTAGTGTGGCAGCTTAAAACCCCCTGTTGTAGGAAACAAGAGGGGAGTGACAGCATCCATACAGACAGAAAGTGTTCTTTGGCCAAACAGGGCAGGATATGACTCTTTAAGGGGTGAGGGGGTGAATGAACAATAACCTGCATGAAGAATGAAACCCTGTGTAAGAAACACTGATACTTCAGTTCCTCACTGCTTGAACATATTCCCCTGCTCGTTTTCTCTTCTACTGCCCAGCTCCTTCTCCTACCTCCACGTCTCTCATCACCATACCAATTTGTCATAATAGTGGCCTGATCTATCAGCAAAAGCTATATATGATTATAATTGTCAGTGTGGGGGTCTAAGTGATGAGCTATGATATGTCATTACAACTGTGCAGGGGAGTCTTTGACATGGGTCATTAGAGACAGGAGCCTTCAACAGAGATGCGACAGGCCATGAACCAAAACTCCAAGGGGAATAGTGGGCACCACTGTTCATGGCTCCAACCTTATTATTTAGACATGAAAATGTATAAAACTCAACTTCTTCACCCCCTTTCCCTGTAGAGTATCTCCAGTGTGGTCTGGGAAGTATGCATAATCAGTGAAGTGAGACACAGGATTGGCTGACTGGTTAAGACAGACAGTCAGCCCCTGTGAACCTCCTGTGAGGTCTGCCCTTCTCTCTTCCCAGGGCGAAGTCCTTTAAGTATCCTGAGATCCTTCTCTGAGACGGGCTACGCTCAAACTAGCCCAGTATACATTTATGTATGGGTCTGACCTTTTCTATAATGAGTTCACATCATAACCATTGACCTAAAACGAATTCACAAATGATCTCCACTGCTGAGGTACGCTTGAAAAATGAAAAGTGTGAGAAAGAAAGTAGGATTTAGCAAGAAAATTAAAAATTATATCAAAGAGTGTGATAGTTGTTGTTATTGTGTAATGTTCCATTTAATAAGCATGTTAACTAATTGGTAAATAGACAACACCTCATGAGCATAAAATATGTGTGTGTCAAAGAGCCTGCTACTTACTTGTAATGTTTACTGCTCTGAAAATAAAACACTCTTAGCACACAAAGAAAGTTTTCTGGTGATTTATATGATTTGCTATTTGAATTAGTGTTTACTTTTTATTGAAAAAATGTGTCCATTTAGATGTTAGGTCTAATGGGTTTTCCTAGCTGTTTAGCTAGCTTTCTTTAGCTGTTGTTACATAAACTGAAATGAATCACATATCAATTTTATGGCCAGGCAAGGTAGAAAGACATTTATGGAGAGGTGGAAATATTGTCATACTCGGAAATCATGGGTGCACTGGTAAGATATAAATATATAAAAGTCCCAATTAAGAAATACCAAAAGATATGTTCTACAATGTTTGTTAGGATATTATAATAGTCATTATTTAAAAACCAAAACACAATACAGTTTAATTACGGACATCAGAATTATGCATTATTTCTCTAAGTTGATTTTCCATCCTCCATAAACCCAGTTGCTTACACGCTTTAGATTATCACTAAAAGTTTGAGATTTTTCTTGCAGAGCACACACAGCCCACTACAGAAAATAATACTATTTAATCTCCAGGGAGAGAGAAGCTGTATCATATCAAATTCTAATATCTAAAACTGATTCCAGTAAGCCAGCAATGTGTGTAAAATAATATGTGTGTACAATGTGTCTCTGTGTATATGAGTGTAAGACACAGAGAGAATAAATAGCTTCTGTGGGACACAGTGAATATGGGTCTCTGAGAGAATACCTTGACAACCCAGTGTGTGCCCTGTTCACAATAGAAGGGACCACCCTACCAGTTAAGATTGCAAATGCAACCAGAGAGAGTGGCCTTGGAGGAATTGCTTGGCTATATTGAATATGACCTCCTGGCTACAGGTATATGATAAACACTTATCTGCTTGCACTAACCAAGCACATGCATTCAGAAGCTTCCTTCCTTCCTACTGGAGTATTCCTTCGATATTTCTTCCATGTAGTGTATACACTATCCAGTGTTACACACATATACGCACAGGGAAAAACACAAAAATGCAGCCCAAATGTTTACATCCCGGAAATAATATCTCCGTACAATGGAAAGAAAGGCAGAAAAATAAGTAGCTGCCCACCCTACTCCTCACCCCGGCTCATCCCTCTCATAATTAGCTCTCTTGTGCCGTTGTGAGCCGCACACAGCCGCCACAAAACAAGTGCTTCATGGGAGGAAGTATTTATCAACATTTCCATTTACTGTGTACAAAAAGGACATAAGCAGCACATTCTCCTCAGTTCATGGACAAACTCTTTTAATTCAGCGAGGAAGCGAGCGGGTTTTCAGCACACACGGCTAGACAAGCGTATCACAAATAGTGCCAGGCGGGCAGATAGGGGCTCATAACAAGAGATCATCAGTAATTTTCAAAAGTACTGAGTTCCGCCACGAACGGCGTTCAGTAGGTCAGAAAGTGTACTTGACAGGAAATATGCATACTGAGTGGATCCTACTCCCCTGCTTTTCATTTGCATTGTGTATTGATTTTTTTGGTCCCATTTAATACAATATTATGTGTGGGTCTACGGCGGCTTTTAGGTGTCTCTGGAGTGGACCGGTTCCATTGGAGGCTTAATGATAATTGCAGCTGGTAGAGGAAAGCTCAGGCAGATTTCATTGCGGGGCCATCAGGGCCCTCTCGCCCACCTCTACTTCCATTCCCATACCCCCTCCTTATGTTACACATACTCAGATACACACACACACCATCACACTAGAAACAGTGGAGGAAGAAGGAATGTATCAAGAGTTTTAAAGCAATCCCCTTTGACTAGTTGTCATCATACTGTGCATAACTACCACGATATTTTGTATCTTGAGGACGGTGGACAAAACCCTTTAGGTTGCTTTAGTTTTTTTCTACCATTATCCCCTTCTACATCGCGCACTGGGAGTCTATTCGATGCATATACAAATATATTAACAGAGAGCTGCCAGCTGCTGCAATGCAAATCACCTTTCTCCTCCTCCCTGGAGAGCCTGATTAATGCCATTATTGTAATACCATTGGCTACAATGTGGCTTCCTTTGAGAAAAATAAAGGCAAATATGTAACTCCCTAATAACATGATACTTATCACTGGTCTGGCTTATAAAACTGTTAAAGCATGACACCAAAATACACAAATCATATTAAGGTCCCGGTCACGCTCCCCAGTTCCATCTTGCGAACGCCCACACTGAGGTTAGCGATTATTAAGATGTCACAGACAGTGGGTGTGATAAGGGGCTATTTGGTCTACAAATTAGACATAATTAAGGAGACATGTTGCCAAACAGAGCTGCTGATATCTTCATCTGGCCAAAATATGACAGCACCCCAATCCTATGTCTGGATTTACAGAGACAAATCGAACTGGGCATGAACTCAGGTGTGAGGGAGCAGATAGTAATGCCTGTATGCTTTTCTCTTGCTCTGTGTCTAACTGGCTTAAACGAAGCAGACCAAAGTTTTATATCTAGGGAAGGAGCCGGTGGCGTCGATGACGGCTCTCTCTTTTTTTAAGGGCTTAATGCTCATCCCTTGTTTATATCTACAGGCACCAACAGACATGCACAAACATTAATGAGATTAAGAGGAAGCGCTGTGCAATATTTATTAGGCTCGACAAACACTTCTGGGCTTTAGTGTGCTGGGAACAGGGCTCTCTCCAGGGGCCAGCGTTGGCACAGGCTACCCAGGCAGGAGAGGCAGATGTCTTGAATTGCCAAGAGGATCTGCCTGCCACCCTCAAGATTGCTGCTCCACTTCTCCACACAACTTTAAAATACACTTGATGTCTATGTGTGCATGTGTGTGCATGCATTTCTATGTGTGCCCAACAAATTCCCTCCCTCCTTCTCGCTCCTCTTCATTTCTGCAAGTCACCACCTCTGTAATTTTTTATTTTCTCTGTGACCGCTTTTATAACTTAAAAATGCAAATGTGTGGATTGTTGTGATCATTGATGAGGACCTCTTTGTATTGTGTGTTAACCTCCATTAGGCAGGATTACAGGGACAGGGGCACACTGGCATTTGGTCAGTGTCACAGTGACAGCACTTGCTGCTGGAATGCCCGGCTGTCACAGTCTGCTTTATCACTGGGCTTTCTATCCTCCGAGTGTGGACTAATAAGCCTAGAAATTACAATTGCCTCCCTGCTGAATCCCTGATAGGCGGAAATAATGATATCAGTGCCCTGCTAATCTTCTTGGCTTGCCGCATGGCATCAGCCTATTGAGGCACCTGTCATACTTACGTCTGATGAGATGAATTTAATCTCTCTGTCCGTAATGACAATAGGGGCCATTTTAATGTTATGGATGATATTTGTCAAGGCTCTGTCTTAGGCTGGCTTTTTGCAACCCTTCTTCCTTTCTAGCACATACTCTATTTGAGATATTGTGTCAAAGTATCAGGACACTTAGACATTAGCTAAACCAGAAACAGATAGGAAGACTTTCTTGATTTTCTCATTTTATTACAAGAAGAAAAACAAGTTAGAACATTGTTGTAGTTTTTGAAATTAAATAGATACTACACAGGATGTTCCTCAGTGTAATAGGATGTTGAAAGCACTGATAGAGCTAAGCAGATGCAACTTGTCAAATAAATACTTTAATTTCTTTGCTGCTAGCTATTACCCACTGTTACTGCATCATTCAGTGAGCCACAATGCCCTTGAACTCATTATAATCCCAAATACATTTGACAATGTTCAGCATTTTTGCTATAGCAATGCATTTCATTACGGGGGATATATATCATTATTAACGCATTTGTGTTTCCTCTACCTGTCATACATTTTTCTGAGGGACAAGAAACAATTCCAAGGGTGGACAAATTTGTGGAGAAAGGATAAATCTATATTAAATGCAGATCTTAGACAATTCATCCAAGGACACTTTTCCTAGATACTCCTATTAATTTCTTTCTGTTCTCAATTACGTAAAACCACATAGCTATTGTTGTGATCCATCAAGGTCATATGACAACCATGAGTTCATGGTGGCCGGTGCAGATCATTTTGTTAGCATGTTCATTTGGTACAGTTTTTATGCCGGATGCACTTCCTGACGCAACCCTCCCCAATTTCTACCGGGCTTTGGACTGGCACTGCACGGCTGGGGAAGGGGATGTGCTGTTCGGGGTTCAGTGTCTTGCCCAGGGACACTTTGACATGTGGTCAGGAAGAGCGGGGCACGAAACCTCCAACCCTATGGTTTGTAGGCGGTCACTCTACCAACTGAGCCACTAAGTTACAAGAAAGAAACTGTGAGAATTTAGCAAAATGCTTTGAATAGTACAAGGATAGGGAAATTTCGGACTTAATTTACAGATATGTGTTAAATATAATGTGAACTGCTTAACTAATTCCCCATATTTTCTCTCCAGCAGCCCAAAGCCTCCAGCCTCCTTAAACTGGAAAACTGTCACCATTAATTTGTTTGCTTTTTTTTTTTTGAACAGAAATGCTATTTGAAATGACTGAAAAGAGGACTACCCCAATGAAAAGGACCTACCTACCTACATTAACATAGAAATAATTATTTATTTAAATATGTTTTCATACTACCCAGACCAATATTAAAATGATGCCACATATTTAGTATATGTTTTAGTAAAATTTGGAATTTTCAATGTGATGATTTTCAGTATTTCTAACTACAAACTTTTGAACTTTTACAATGATGTACAGCGCAAATCCCCTTGATAATATACAAAAAAAGCATATGCTTGTACTTGTTGCCTTTTACAGTGAGCCTTTAAAAGATCCACCTGCTTTAGAAAATTTCAAGAATGTAGATGTTTGACAATTCCGAGCCAATATAAATGTTAAATTTTTTACATCTTTTGGATATCTGTACAAATGTGAAATGCTGTGCATTCTACCGACGAAGTTAAGACCAAAGAATGTGCAGTGCAACTTTGTGGCAGCTTAAGAATGCTATTAAAGTAATACCTTTACAGACAAAGAAGCACATCACTACAAAGCATCTCTATCTGTTCCCTGAATGTGGTTTACTGTGTTCAACTATCACAGCCAGTGGCAAATGTTTCCCCCCCCCACCACTACAAACACACACACACACACACACACGCCCACACTCACACACACCAGGCTGCAAGAGGATCGATTGTTGTCATAGAAACTCTGTCATTAGATAAATGACTGCTTCCCCGAGCTGTCAGATTAACTTTGACAGAACAATCAACACTATGTTATTTATGCCTGGCTGACAAAGAATCGTTTTGGCTTGGCGAGAACTGAACAATCCCACTGTGTCCCTAGTTGTTCTATTCAGGAAAGTACGCCATGACAAGGGTTGAGTTATGGAACGTTGGACTTCCTTTACTGTCTGTTTATAGGCAAACATTAGAATCGCTCTCCTATGTAATGGAAATTAGGCCTTAGTTATTCATTGGCATCTTGTTGAAATTGACTTCCTGTCAAGCTGTGAGCCCGAAGCTTACATTTTTAAATTAGACAAACAAAGAAAATACAGTTATATATCATCCTGTATACAAAATAGCACCAACTGTTTTCTGTCACCTTGTGGTGCCAATTATTTCAGCAGGAAAAACACAGCAGATGCGTATTGATGTACACATATATACAAGTGTGAAATGACAAACAGTAGGCAAACAATAATTATGATTGCGATTTGATGCATTTGGCTTCAACTACATGCACATCATGGAGGCAGGTACTCAACATTTGCTGCAGCAAGTAGTTGTATAGGATTATATTTTCCAATAGATGCCTTTCATGTGTTAGTTATCATCAAAAAATATCAAAAATGAAAAGGTTGCACCAATGACCCCGGCCAGATGTTCAGTTACTTTAAAATAGAGCTAGTGTACACAAATTTACATGTGTGGGAACTAAATATCACCACACCGTCTGCTTTGTTTCCATCCTCTGTGTTTTTCCAAACTGATTGCCTCTCTTTTTTATGCTCTAATTTAAAATCTGTTTGGCTTTCCTGGAGGAGAGTATTGTTCTTTCCTGCACTGTGCTGTTAATGAGTATTGTTAAGAACATCATTATTTTTTAAGTATCATTTGGGTGTTCACAGTGGGTGATCTCAACAATAATCTGTTTTCTTGTTTCATATCCAGAGTGACAGCAGTGGGTGCCTCTTTAATACCCAGAAAATCATTAGTGCTGAGAACCTCTGGTATGCTGGAGAGAAAGAGAGAGAGAGAGAGAGAGAGAGAGAGAGAGAGAGAGAAAGAAGGAAATTGCAATGAAGACGTATTAACTACGGGTAATTTGGTTGTTCTTCAGCTCGAGTTTCCCTTCGCTCTGCTAGCTGGTTTTATTTGCATTGATGTCTCCTCAGAAGTAGTTTGCTTCTTGAACAAAGGGGCTGGCGTATGTTAAGTGCTTTTGAAATCACAAGCGTTCCAGCGACAAGGGCCGGGTCTGATGAAAGGGTGTGAAATACAATGTGGAAATCGATTTCACTATCTTCCCATTCGGCCTTGCCAAAGCACAGTTTTATGTCAAAGCAGCAGACATAGCGGCTGTCTGCATGTGTGTACATTTAACACACTTCGTGATTTGAAAGACTAAAAATACGCAGCTTTGCTTGAGGCCTGAAAAATTCATGCAAATTCAAGCTATGTTAAGGACAGAATTCATTAAAGCTGTTTAGACTTGAGATGAGGGCTCAATAATTATGGAAAAATAAAGAGAGAAGGAAGCCATGAAAGGATGCTACAGAACCACGAGTCTGAAGGCCACTACAGCTAACACTAAGCCACTTATAAGATACAAAGGTCAAATATTTGATTTTCATTTCCTCAACAACCGACACAATCGTATTACAGTCACATTACAGCGAATGCTGTCATACAAAAACAATGATGGGTGGAAAAAGGGGCAAGTCACAGGAAGTCAGGGTGTCCTTAAATAGAGTCTGCACTTCATTATATTCAATCCAATCTTTCAGAGCTGAACCAAGCTAGCATCATCAATTTCTTTCCTTTCACATAAAAAACTGCTTCTTGTTTTTCCAAATAGCAACGTTGTTCCCACGACTGAGGTCATTCATCCAACTGACTGACTATCCATCCCGAGTGTATGTGTCCAGTAGATGTAAATGACAGCTCAATGTCTATATTGTTACAAAAGGACCACAGAAAGCGAGGGGAGATGGAACAACAGTGTGAGAGCTCCTCTGTGGAAAGCTAGCAGTACCATCTGTGGGGATGGGTAAACAGGAAACACACACAATAAAATTATAGGGCTTTCTCTTTCCACGCTTTTGTGATTAATGGCAGTGATATCCGTCAGGCCAATTCACCATATTTAACACTGCTGCAGCAGTTTACAGCTGTTTTATTTTTTTCCACTACAGGAAGAAAGCATGAAACACAGACAGAGAGAGAGAGAGAGAGAAAGAGAGAGAGGGAACACAATGTGGGAGCAGCTCAGTCAAAATATCTGTCCATTCCTTTAGCACCTTAACTCACATAAAAACAAAAAAGTGAACCCAATAACAAGATCTTTTGATACAAAACCACCCAAAGCAAGTTGAACAAACACATTGCTTTAAGCTTTGCCCTGTGAGACGAGGCCTCTTATTGGTTGGGTGGGATCACTGAGATGCCAGGTCAGGCAATGAGCTAGGGGAGTCAATTAAAGGAGCTCCATCTTAATAGGGCTGTGATGTGGAGCCATAACAGCATTATCTTGGCTTTCGCTCGAGGTGGCCAGATCTCTTTTGTGACATGAGCCAAGTAAATAAATAGCCAAATGAGGGCACACAAAAGCGTCTGCAATATCCCAGGGCACCTATTATACACGGGGCAGGAGAAATTATGCCCACAACAAATTGCTAATGATGAGCCAGTGATGTCTTGTTAAGCGACATTGTTTTCCCTCAGATCCCTTTGTGTCTGTGCCGTGTTCTCCATTTAACGAGACACAAAAAAGCAGCCAAGCGGATCTGCGATATTTTCCCTTTCTTCTCTATCCTTCTTTTCTTTTCCTTCGCTCCCCTTTCCTTCCTCCTCCTCCTCTTCATCACTCCTTTGCTGTTAACTTGTGTCTGCGCCTCTGTTTTTCCATCCCTTCACATCCACTGCCACTCAGAGGGCCTGATTTGGCGCATGAGAACATGGTAGAGTGGGCCTGCTCAGCAGGGAAGGGCCTTTTGATGCAGACCCCCCTGGGATCCATCCACTGAACCAGCAGTACGTATCACAGATGTGACAGCTTTCATCTAACAGTTAACTTTTCCTAATTAAAGTCCCAAGTCTAATTACACACCAGCCTATCTGATATTTCTGAGATGGTCATAGCAGTTCTGGGGGCAGAGCCCATCAAAGTTCTGATGATTGGGTGGGTGGGTGTTTTTGGAAGGAAACTGAGCCTTGCTTGTGCCCTGTGTGGGCTGTGGGCTCACCTGGGTGTGGGGGGACGTGAACGCCAAATGGCAGGGCCTCATCTCATTTGCAAAGATGCTGCCCCTGAATGTGGATGTCCAATTATAAATAGGGGAGAAAAAAACGGTTACAAGAAAAAAATATTCTATAATTAGCAAGGCAACTCCAAGCACAAGCAATGGAAATTAGTCCTGGTGTAATAAATTAGCCTGTGCATATATTACATGAGATAAACACCCTTGGGGCCTCGTATTAGCACTTTTGGCCGTGCACTCTTACGTATTTAAATAAAGCAGTCATTGTGAGTCCAGTAACAGACATTTCTCATCAAAACCTCAATTTTTTACAACTCATCCCCAAAGTGTCAGCTGGGTGTGGTCTCTTTGTCTCTGTGATACCACATGGGCTATTGCATCCTGCAGCATCGATTCTCTATGCAGTCTGCCAGCCTTCGTGGATTTGTAATCACTGGATATTTTGTGTTCTATTTTACATTGATTAGAGTTACCCATTTCTCCCTAGCTATTTTCTCTAGCTCTGATAAACAAATGTGAAATTACAACCAGTTGAGATGAGCTGGGAGGAAATTTGCATCAAAATAATACAGTGTGTTGCTAACAAACTAAAATCAAATAGCAGTAACAAAAGATGGCAAATTGCAAATTAAAAGGCATGATTTAAATGGTATTTTGTCATTAAGCTTTAGCAGCCATTTTGATGACATGGGGCTGGCGGTGGTGGTGGGAGGAGCTCATGCTGCTGCCTGTGATAAGTCTTATCCAGAGCGATTATTCATACTTGTCCTTCTGCTTGAATTAAAGTAAGAGTGCTGGAGCCAGTTAAAGCCAAATACTTGAATGGCTAGTGAACTCTCACCTTCACGTGCATCCATTTAGCTCACAAATGAAAGCCAAGTACAGTCAGTGGAAAAACATAATGGGTCTTTCTTTTTGCAGAGTGTAGCTATTACATACTAATTTCTCCTGGAGGCTCTTCAGGAATTTAAACACTTGGCTGGAGCTGCTGAGTCTTGTGCTAAGGCGAGCAGACCCAACAATGCCAATGCACAAGGTGTTTGTGCTGGTCACACTCATGTCGACCGACCACTATTGTGCTAAATTGAAGGGCTGCAGCATGTTGGTTTTTTTGGGGATAAAGGGCCTTTTTATGATTCTGATTGCTTTTTGTAGTTTTAAATTTGTTTATTCAACCTTGAGACTCTTAAACTCAAAGTGTCATTTTCTTTTAAATAAACAATGTCAAAAAATGAAACTTAATTTTTTAAGAAATGCTTGAATAATGTTTTCATTCAGACTATTCATCAGCAAGTGGAATTTTCTGTAGAGAAATAAAAATGTCTACACAGAAAAAAAACATCTTATCGAGTTGAAATGGAGTGTACTGAATTTTGCATAATTATAAAGCAGAAAATACGGTCATACTAATTTTAAATAGTTGCACAAATGCAGGGATACATTGGCAAGATTATGTCATTCTATACTCTAAATATAAACCAAATCTCTACCCAATGTCAACCAGTTCATATCAGAATAGTGTAAAAACTGACCATAACCTATTGTATATATAGTATATTTACATAGCAAGTTGTCCTTAGCGGGTCCTAGTCATCCATTACCATTATCAACCAGCCCACATTGTTGATGAGAGGTATTTTTGCACCAGATTACCCACTACACATCAGTAGCACCCAGGAGGCAGTGATTTAATTATGCAGTTAGTGTGGTGGATGATGAAATGGCTTAATTAATAGAGGCAGATTGGGAATTTGGCTAGACTTGACAATATTTAGCCAGCTCACTAGTTTGTGTGGATCTTTCAATAATTGGTCTTTAGCTCTTTTGTTCAGTGTAATGCATTGGTATGATGAGTGTGATGATGGCAAGACAGCTATTGAAAGACTTTAATGCTCAACAACAGTTGCATTTGTTTGGCAATTATGAATTTCAACACAGCTTTACACAACAATGCCTAGTATTTTTGGTAGTGACTTGTTAACTATAGCTAATGACTCCACTCAGTGAATCAATAAATATCTATCACTGCAACAGTGTTACTTGCTTCATCTCTAGGCTCAGCTGTTTCCAGGAAAGCAGGATTTCACACTTCATGCCTGCTTTTGAGTCATTAGATTTCTCTGTTTCCAGCTTTCCTCCTGTGGTTTGAGACTGGATCTTCAGACAGGATTTTTCTCAGGTCGGGGCTTTTGTTGTATTTACTGGATTAGTTCAGCTCTGAGCTCCCTAACACAGCGTAGTGCACACTTGTCCATTTGATTGACGGCCTGCAGGGACAGAGTGGGAGAGTTATTTACTGCTCGTTTGTTTGCTTTTGCGCCGAGATATCCAGAGATACCAGATTCTGAGGTAAAATCAGTGGTGAGTTACATGGGCCTTTGTCAATCACAAATAGTTGTGGCAAATACACAATCATTGGAGCATGTCGTCTCCTGAGTTGAGCAGTGCTTGCTGTAAGTGCATATTGTTTGCAGCACTTGACACTAGAGCGTGAGGCAGAGGGAAACTGCTCACTGGCCCTCAGAAGCGTGACGTTGTCTTGCATGCAGAGAAAGTCGACCCTATCGACTAGGATGCTACTCAACATAATTGCCACCAGTGTATAGCAATTTGTGTTATTTCTTCTTTGACATTGTGGCAAGCATTTCACTAAAGATAGTATTTTTTTTTTTTTTTACTGCTATCTGGAGTGGTGCTTTAATGTTTCGTATTCGCACAATTTGAAAAGAAACATTGTGATAGAAGCCAATAGTTGTCTTTTTAATGGTTTAACCCTTGTTACACTGTAAATGCTATGAGCAAGTTGAACTTTCAGCTCCACTGGGTAAGTCCTTTTCATGGATCAATTTAGCAAATAGAACATTTTATTATTTTATTGCTGTACATGGTATTGTGTCCAGTCAATCAAACTGCCAATACAGTATGTCTTGTTCAGTGCATGAATGCAATACAGTAGATATAATTACACTATTTTAATCACACATACTCAGCAGTCATAATCAAATGGAATAATTACTAAGTGCAATTTCCATTTGTCTGTACAGACTTGCACTAATAGAGGCATTAAAGCTGGATACAATTATTTGCTTTTCATCTTGCACAGTTACATTATCCCTCTCTATTTTGAGCTTTCTCTCTGTTGAAGGGTAGCCAGGCATAGAGTTTTACACATCCATATTCAATAAAATACAGCATCTCGTTTAATAAATATCAAGTTCTATACTGATAAGTTGGGTTCATTTGTGGTCCCTATGTTTTAATTGTAGCAATGTTTAGCACTGTGTTTGTTTTTTGTGGAGGTGCAATCAAAAGGAGTTGCCCCTATCAGATTTTTTTTATATTTCTGTATTCATTGTTTCCTTTATTCAGAGTTGTAATATTTATGTTTACTTATGTATATTTTTTTATTCAAAGGTCTGTGCAGACATTAAGTTAAACGTACAGACTGATTGAAATATCTGCAAGAGTAGCGCATTTATCTTCAATTTTGTGAATCCTATGTTTATGTAAAATCAGGGCTGTTTGCATCTGCCACCCCCTCACAAATGTATTCAGTGGAAAAATCAAAAATGTAGTATGCAAGTCAATATGTTGATTTCCTTCCTTTTCTACACATAACAGTTAAAAAAAAAAACACTTACTCAAGCTAACTAAATAATAATAGTAGAACCACTAGTTTTTGGGGTTTTTTTTTCAACCTAGAACCACTAGGTTGAGCAAAAAACTGTTCTGAATTGTGGAAAGAATTGCAATTAAAAAAAGGTGATATTTTAATCAAACTACAAGACTACAATAACAATTGGAGTAAAATGGCATGAAAACTGATGTTTATGTATAATGCATTATTATAGATACACACATCAAACTGTAGTGTAGTGACTCACCTGTTGTTTTTTCGAGTATAAAAAAGGTCAAACAAACCTCAACGCACACACACACCCTTGTACAAACAGGTTGCAGCTTCCCTATGCTGCTGTCTCTGTCAGTAGCCTGTCAGTCTGCCATGCTGTGATTGAGACATCAACCTAATCCATGTTTACACTATCCTGCACGTGTCACGCATAGCCGTTAACCACACAGAATTAGGCCGTGTTTGACACCTCCGGCAACCAGCCACTTGAACCCATCATTGACTTCAGACACCAAAGCAGTTCCAGTGCTTCCTGTAAGCAGTTACTACATTGCCGAGAAAGCAAAAATAAAACAGGAGGCTACAAGGGGATCATGGGTTGGCTACTGGGGTGAAAGGAGAAATGATGGCTGGCTATGGGAAAGTGCCACTCCTTGATTATCCTCCCTCTGTCCTTCATTCCCCTCATGTCTCTCCCTCTCCCATCTCCCTCCCTCATTCTCTCTATCTTTCTCTGC
The DNA here is from genome assembly GCF_033026475.1 of Channa argus. Lineage (NCBI taxonomy): Eukaryota > Metazoa > Chordata > Actinopteri > Anabantiformes > Channidae > Channa > Channa argus. The sequence goes on from NC_090212.1 coordinate 7,039,479, forward strand.
CTTCCTCTCTCTGCTGCTTACTTAGAGAAGCTGCCAGTGTTTGCTTCTCCTTATCCAGGTTTCTAATCCGCCGCCAGTGAAAGAGTCCACTAAATAGGTGATGTCGAAAAAGAGGGTGAGGGACAGGCAGAACCATTAGAGAAGAGTTTATCAGAGTCGTTCAATCTGTTATCACTCCTGTCCCTCTGTCCCTCCCGCCAGCCTCCACCTCCCTCCCTTGTCACAGAGCTACTGATTATAGCCTCTACCAGTACACACACAAACAAGCACACACAGAGCCCATCTCTGAGTATGTTTACGCATGTCTGTTCAACGGCTTTTTTGGTGTGCCTTGCCGTAAGTGAGTGTGTATGGTATTGTGTACTAGTGTCCATCAATTTCTGCAACACCTGAAAATGGCTGCAGCCAAGGATAAATAAAAGCCTCTCTCTTTTCATTAAGGGTGTACTCTCAGTTAACTTCCTGTACCTCATCACAAAGGGCCCGAGAAATAACATCAAATGTGGAGTATTTCACTAGAATCCAGAGAGGAGACACTGAGTGTCCCTGAGGGCACTTTGAGGTGTGAAGCGCGTGCTCTAAAATATGCCTGCGCCGTTCTGTTGGCACGGGTGCCACTGAGACTGAGAGGGGAGGGCTAGAGTTTACCTAAAGGATAAATGTCAGAGGATCAGCTAAATTAGAACCTGCCTGTATTAAGACATCAACTACTGGTGAAGTGTGTATGGTGTATGTGTGTGCTTTATGTTCTGGTGTATGGACACTGCAGTCTAGGCTAAAATGAAGCTCAAAATTGAAATGGCAGAATAAGCTGTTTCCTAGAATTCTGTCTAGTGCAGAACAAACCACTGAAGAGGAATAGTCCTCATCTCTTTTGTCATATTGTTCCGTTATTTAGGTTCGATTAAACTACACTATTTCTAAGAAGAGTTAAACATTTTAATAGGATCAATTTTTAATAATGCACAGTGGTATGCTGTTTCTTCTGTATGAAACCTGTGGGATTGAACAGCATTGAAAAAAACAATCAACACTGTTCAAACTACATCTAATACTTCATTGCAGTAACTTTTAAGACTCTTCATGTAGTGATATTAAGTGCATCAGAGCTCCTTGACCACTATAGCTGCAGGCGTCCCAGTCCTATCTTCATTTGGCGTGCGGGTTATATAGGTGTATACGGTTTAAGTAGTGCTGTGCCCCTAGTGTGGGGAACAGAAAGCAGTTTGTGTCTTCTACCCGAGGCCTTAAATGTAGTAAGTAAGCATGCTGATTACGCTGTTGCAGGGCTTTGCGAGCTTCAGCTGTCATCACATCTACAAATACCACATTTGTTCCTACATCCTCTACCCAGAACACAGCCTGAAAAACATGCTGGCTATGAATTTTATGTGAAAATACAGACGGGAAATGACTGCATTTGGATACAGTTTCTGTGGGCAATTTGCTGTGAAAACATTACCACAGGCTTTATTAGAATGTGTGTTTTTCAAATTTTGATGTCTCCATCTTAGTTTATGGGACAGTGGAGCGCAGCACAAGGCAACAACAGGAAAATGGCTGGTGGAGAGTGACATTTTTGCCACTCCGTCCATGTTCCGTCATTTAGAAGTAATGGCTGTGACCATTGCCTCCGTGTTTACATAGCAGAGGGCTCACAGCACCCAGCCTGTGACAAATTATAAAAGCTGGGCCTCTGTAGCCAGGCTGCATTTCATTAAACTTTAACTTCCCTTATCTGCAGTGACAGAGGATGGAATAATAAAGGCTGACAGGTATCTAAAGATGTATGTTTGGACTAGGGGACAGGAACAGCATGAGTACCTTACCCAGCTTTGTCACCAAAGAACGGACATATGTTGTGGGCTATAAAAACTGAAGGCAGATGTTGCTGTTTTACTGAAACTGGGAGAGGCTGTAGACGCTGATGGTGTTTCGCACATATGTCCACCATGAATAGCTGTCAGCAATGCTCCCTGCTGCATATAAAAAGAAAAAAAATACAGGTGTATTTGCTATCCGATCTAATACAAACATAATATTCATAAAATATCAGCTCACCACTGAACTAAATCATTATTGTGTCTGTGTGTTGTACTTGTATGTACTGTACTGTTATATTTGAAATATTTCATCCTATATTGGAATAAAATATTCTGTTGGTGAAATATTGTTGAATTGAAATATATAATTATGAATGAAAAACATGAATTTTATATAATAGCTATGCACTCTTATTACAGTATTTTTGTGGAAAATTGAATATAAATTAACGATGACTGATTTAAAGTTTTTTCATTGACTGTAATGAATGAACGAAAAAAAAAACTTGAGGTATGCTGTCATTCATTATTAGTGAGAATAATATGCCTTAGCTGTGCTTGTCTTTCTGGTTGTGTTTCTCTACACACTGAGGCCTCTCTGAAATCCACTCTACACAAAAAGACCCCTCAGAAAAGAAACTTGGATCTCAGGCGTAAGTTGGATGAGGTTTATATCTCAAAAGGACAATGTGGCAAGGCCAACATTAAACCATGTTAAGATCTTCTGAGAGAAGCAGTTGATTGATTCCATAGAACCTTGTTCATCAAGGCCACCAGGTCTGAACCAAAGATATTTGGAATGTGAGGAAGAAAGAGGTAGTTACGGCAACAAAAAGCCGCTGAAGCGGCCTTTGTGAGTATCTGAAAGGACCTATCTACAGCTTGCTAGGCTCTCCCGTTGAGCAGACGAAAGACTACCATGTAAATAAAAGCCAAGGGTGAGCTCACAACTTTGCCTGCATGAATAAAAATGGCCACAATAACATTACAGATGCATACAAAAAATAAAGCCGGCCATTCATTTCCTCATAATACTCAGCAGGCACTTACTCTTCATACTGTGCTGCAAAAGTACACCCTTTCTCACCCTGTACTATCCAGATTTAACACCAGCTAGGCTTTGTACACTTTTAAGTGCTGCAGATTTTGTGATTTTCCTCTACTTCCTATGAAAGGTTGTCTTCCCTGGCATTACCGATGTGTGTTGATGGACAGCTGTGGAGATGCAGAGATGAGGTCAAATATGGACTTCCCCTGTGTGTGGGGGGGTGGTGGTAGAGGGTATCAGCGAGCCTGAGGACTGGACTAGGTGGCTGAGATAGCCTCCTCCTGCAGGCGAGCAGGTCTGGAGTGCTGCTGCTGCTCTCTCCCCCCCAGCAGCCATGTCCTGTTGGAGTGAGCCCCTTCACTAAAGCTTTGTCTGAGAAGAGAGTAGCCGAAAGGGCCCTCTGACATACTGGACAAGACCCTTCAATATACAAGCGCCACCTCCACGGCTTCATAACCAACCTCGACAACACACACACACACACACACACACTCTGCACACTCTGCATACGATCATGTGTGGCATCAACAGGAGTGCCAATGTTGTTTTATCTACTGTTTTTTGTAGGATTCTAGAGTTTAAACAGAGTGCTAAGCTCAAACACAAACACAGAGCTGGAGGCGAGAGCAGCACCATCTGCCCCGTTCACGGCCTATCAGGCTTTCACTGCCCATTTCCAATGAGAAAACCTCTGAATTCATTGCAAACCAGGGGAGAGAAATGAAAAAAGATAGGGTTGTACACTGTTTGAGTAAGTTTTAAATAGTGCTTTATCTACAGTGTTTTTGACTGTTTCACTGGAAGGAGAAATAGAGATATAATCAATAATGAACAACCTTGAAAATGTCTGTAAACAGATGGCCTATTGAAAAGACGCATGCTTTCACCTTCGCTACCTTCCCCCCATATTTGTGTTTTTTAATTTGCAATCAAAAAGAAGTTTTCTCCAACGCTATGCCTCTGACTGGAAAACAGATTGCAAATCTTCCAGTCAATGCTGGCACACATTTGTCTTTAATGTTATCATAAATAATAACCTGCCTTCGCTTGGCTCTCAGCAGACATTTCCTAAGTCTCCACAGATAACTCACACTATGTGTCACAAGGCGTAGCAAAGCCCACAGTGTGACATATCTAGACCAACATAGGAAACTTAGTGATGGTGAAGGAAGAAAGAAGAAAGGAAAAGAGCAGTGAGCAAAGTGTTAAAGAGGAATGTAGTATAATGTATAGTGGTTTTTGTGCAGGTAACTGTTGGCTCAAATGCGGCTGTGACGTGTTTGAAATTGGTCCTGGCCTGCCCACAAAGACGGACCGAGGCGCTGCAAGCGCTAACCAATCCATACTCTCCAGACACCTGCTCGGCGTGGAGAATCCTCAGATATTGACCTTCAATTCAGCTGGCATTCAGAGTTGATGAAAAGAGATAAGCACTCTAATCTGTCCGTCGTCTTTGCGCTCCCATTTATTGACTAACTGACACAGACTTATTTTAGCTCTGGCTGCATGCTGTCTCCACACGCCAATATGATACATAAACCTAATAGATGTTTATTTGAAAGAGGCTAATATGAAAATTGCCGCTAAAGACACATGAATCAATTTTCAAAAGCAAACGTAATTGGATATTCCAGGACACTTATTAAATGTGAATTGGCCTGGGTCTTCTTGTCTGTCAGAGAATTCTGCTTTTCTCCCCCTTCTGTGCTACGTTTCCTTGTGCGACATGTTATTATGCTCCGTTTCCCTCTGTCAGTTGTAGCCATTTAACAGATTGCCTGCCACGGAAACTCCAGTAAAATTTCAATAGACAAGTGTGTGTGTGTGTGTGTGTGTGTGTGTGTGTGTGTGTGTGTGTGTGTGTGTGTGTGTGTGTGTGTGTGTGTGTGTGTGTGTGTGTGTGTGCGTGTGTTTGTGTGTGTGTGTGTGTGTGTGTGTGTGTGTAAAATCAATGTGTTCAGTGTAGGCTTTTATATATGTGTTTGTGTGCATTGATAAACACGTTGTACTTTTCTTACCATTCCCACTATGGCCCTACATTTTCACATGACAGTGGTAGGCTGTATGTTAGGGGCACTTGACAATGAGTGCAGGAGTAGGAGGATGTGCTTACTGAGAGCTTCTGTAGAGGATAGTGATGCCTGCATGCTGTCTGTGTCACAAACTTGTCATTACTGCGACCATGTGGACAGACATCTGTGGAGATTCTCAGTCATCCAGGTCACAGTTATCCCATGTGGAAGATACAGACACACAGACACAAACACATTTAATCAGACATCTGCCAGCACACAGATTATTGAAGAGATTCACACACAGCGAATCACGCATAGTCTTGCACCCCATATCAGAGAGACATCCGGTCATTTTCATATTCATATTTACATGTATATGAGAGCCAGCACATCCCAGGAATACAGATTTATTTAAATTTAGACTGAATCCATAAATACCCATCGCCAGAGAGCCAAGAGAGGGGTAGAGAGAGCGGGGTAGAGGTAGAGAGAGAGAGAGAGAAAACGAGGCCAGTATATTTATTTGAGTGACATTGTCTAAATTGAAGTTTGACACTCTTCACCACTCTAACCTTTATGCAAATGTGAAAACATCTATATGTGATGGACAGAATTCAATTAACTGAGATGACAGAAAATAATCTAGTGAACTGAATACATCATGCAGTTGAAAGGTAACAAAATCATCCTGGTGAGAAAGAGTTGGGAGGGGTGGGGTGGTAGGGGGTGGTAGGGGGTGGTGGCAGAGAGACAGCGAAAAAGAGAGGACAGGAGAGAGAGGAGAGGAAGAGGAAGGGGGGGGTTGTGAAGGAAGCAGAAGATAGAGCCCATTTCTCCTCCGTCTTATCGAATGGCACAAGCTCTATTTCTCCAAAGCGGAGTCTTCAGTCCACTAAACTCTTGATCTCAAATGAGAGACCCTGGAACACTGTTGCTAAGCAATTAGGGGGGCTGATTGAGCAGCTGATTCCCACTGCTCGGTGTCCATCATTACAATTTTTCCTCACCTCATAGACTTCCATACTGATGAACAGCAGCCAGCGCCCAGTGACCACGCACAAGAAAATGGGCTGCAAAGACTGCAAATTACATCACGGAACACCAACCTCTTTATTTAATCCAATATACTAAGGTTAGGTGCAACATTATGGTCCAAATATAATTTCATAACTAATAAATTCCACTGTATAAATACTAATTATTACAAATCTAAAATTGTTTAAATTACCTGATATGTACATGTAAAATTGGTATAGGTAGTTAAAAACGAACTATCTATTGTCTGACAATTGGCCTCCACAATAGAAATCAGCTGGGTGGAAGGTTGTAAAGGGGCAACCCAAACGGCCTCATGATGTCTGTGAACGCAATTGTGAGCTGTTGGCCAGATGGGGGCACCCTTAACCAAGATATGAGAAATCTTGCTTATTGAGGCAGCTTGCCAAAATGAAACAATGATGATAATAGGACTGGTAATATTTTTTGTTATGCTTGATTCTAATTCAAAAGTTAAAATATATTATTTTACACTGTTCATCACCAGTGCTATAAATACATACACTTCCTGTATGATGTCCTGCATGTTCTCCAAACTCAGGCGAGCTAAAAGTAGAAAGGATACTCTTGAAAATCGTTACACACATATGCCAATACATTCTGCATATTTTCTGGTCGTTCAGTGACAGCAGTGAAGGATGTGAGGCCACCAGAAACGTCTACTGTGTGTTGAGTACTAACACTAGGTGGCTCTATGCTCTGTCAGAGGTCCCACAGAGCCTGATTCAGTCTTACGAGTTTTGTCTTGTTTTTACATACTGTAAATTTCCCTTCTGCTCTAACAGTCACACTGACTCTGAAATGAAAAATGTGTATTTTTATATGTAAAACTCCAGGTTAAATCCCTATTATTGATTAATGCCAGGCATATAGTGCATTAAAAACAGATATTATTCTAATAAAGTGTAGCAAGGAAGATAACTTGTATTCATCAGTGAAACCTTTGCAAAAGGAAATTCTCAACTAAATTGTATTAGAATGCTGATTTAATCCCCATCATTTCCACATAGCTAGAAAACTGTGAAACAGAACTGAAACTGCAGTCGTAATGGATGGTTAAGTGACTCCTCACCAGATCGCTTACATATAATATAAATTCCATTAGCCTCGAAATGGCTACTGTATGGCATTTAATTAAATATAGCCTTTCAAAGAAACCCACAGAAAGCAATTTGGAGTGTGGCTACATTTGAAGCTTGTGTGAGGTTACTAGTGCTTTTAACTACTGCACCCACTGTACGGATTGTTAATTAACATATTTAGAATGAAGTAGATTTGCCATGCACTAATCATTCCCTAATTTACTAAGAACTGTTGCCTTTCAAATACTGGACAGTAATCAGCATGCTGGGCCTAAACATTACATAATCAGTAATTATGCTGCACTAAAAGAAAGGGTGAAAATCTCAAAATTATTACACATAAATTAACAAAAGCCTATTGAATGTGATTGGTTAACGGATGCCTTTTATGTATCATAAAGTCTAGGTCTGTTTGCCACCGAAACATTTTATGACCTACAACCGACACATTCACAAGAATGTTACAGAGGGAGAGTCAGATGGCAGAGTGTGTTCTCGAGTGCTTAGTTGAAATACTGAAAACCAACTTCAAACCTCAAGTATCGTACTCTTTGGAATCCTTTCTTAACAGCAAACAAATATCTGTCTCTATATGCTGTAATAAAGATTACACAAAAACATCTGCATATTCCCCTTCACTGCAGTGGAAGCGTAGTCTGCCCCACCCTGCATGGTGAAATGGGTGAGCCTGTCCCAAGGACCAAGTGCACCATGGGTAATGTTTCAACTCCTCAGGTATAATGAGGGAGTTTTGGCGTGGCTGCTGAGAGTGAGAGTGGCAGCACTCATGCTCTGGCCCCCTCATAATTTCAGGAAACCCATCCTGGGCTGACTTCTGTGTCACTCACAGCTTTAGGCTTGAGAGTCTGACTGATGATGTTCAGATAGGACCAGGACACTCAAAGTACACGTGACTGTCAACAGTTTGAACCTTGTACTTCCTCAAAGTATACCCCTCATTGGCTGTCATTTCCTGTATCTTAGTTCTTTACAGTCCCGCATTAGTTAGGACTAACTACTGAATTATACTGTGATAAGGGAGAATCTGTGACATAGATCTTTGATAATGCATTACACCAGGTATCCTTGTTTCATTATTTATATGGAATGTGAACCACCATTTATAAGAGCTCAGAATGTACAGCTGCACAAAAGTGCAAGGGTGGAGAAAAAATATGCAAATTGGCAGAAAGGTATCATCACTGGATTTTTTACCTTGTGACCTGGCCAACAGAAGGAAAAGAAATTAACAAACCTGCTGGGATACAACAGTTTTGTTTTATTAATTACTTGTTTCAAAGTAGTTATTTTTTATCATTAGGTTGCATCACACTTAGATACTGTAAGGATCAAACACATATAAATTCTGATTGAAAGAGGACCAATAAACAGAAAACTCACTAGGGGTTCAGAGATATATATTTTTTTATTACCATCGCATTACTTCCATCCCAGAAGCCTGTGGTTCAGTCACATACACATTAGGAGAAGATCACACAGCAGGCAGGCCAGCCTCTGCTGTACTGGCTGTTGTCAGGTGACTCTCTCTATGGCTTCAACAGCGGCAGATCCCAGCAGGGGACGTTGCTGATTGCTGACCACGCACACAACAATGTTGCCTGTGAACCCACCGCTTTATGGCTGCCCCAGCTTTGATGCAACATCTAATTGGCCGAAATGAACTGTTGCTGTGGCGGCTTGGGGCCCCGCTCCACTGTACGCCAGTCCACACAGTCACTGTCTGCATTTAATTAGGTCCCCTCTGCCTCCTATGTGTGTTTACCGCATGTGTGTATGTGTATGTACACATGCAGTATATCAATATGTACATCTAGCACTGCATTTGGAATATCTTATTTGTATTTGTGTATAGGGCCGGCTGTAGCTCAGTTGGTAAGGCAGTTGTCCACAGATGACAGGGTCAGTGGTTCAATTCCCGGTGTGTCTGGGCAAGACACTGATCACCTAACAGCCCATTCCCATCCACAGCTGTGCAGTGCCGGTTGGTAGAAATTGGCGAGGGTTGCGTCAGGAAGGGCATCCGGTGTAAAAACTGTGCCAAATCAAGATGTGGACAATGATCTGCTGTTGTGACCCTGAACTCACGGGATAAGCTGAAAGGACAAAAATGTTTGTGTTTGCTGTATGTATGTTCAGCACATTAAAAATTAAAACTCACTAATTGTTGCAAAAAAAATAACAACCCACCTATATAATTTTACAATGATATAATGAGCTACGTGGTAGAATTAAGATGGAGAGGTTAGGGGTTTTAATTCCTTGTGGTTTGTTTTCTCAGTTCTTACAGTAGATTGAGGTACTAGTGATTGGCTCTGGTGGTGACAGGGTGCAGTGGAAGACAAGAAAGAGTAAAGGGTGTCATAGTGGTTTGTTTTTGCAGGCCATTCACTTCTCAGCGTTTGGTGATAGGTCTGGAGGCTGCTGTCGCCATGGAGGGGCTGCGTGTGAGTGGCGCTTTGTTTAACTTCCTCTCAGTGCTGGAGAAACCAGCAGGGCCTGGTAATGAGTCTGCAAACAGGGCTCAGAAGGAAGAGAACCGTGTTTCACATTACTAATTGCAGTGAGTGATGGCAATCTGCTGCCATGTAGTTTAGGAAGATGTGATGAAGGATATGATAATGTGACCTGGCATTAGTGCTATAAAAAAAAACAAAAAAAAAAAAACATGTTTTCAAAAAATACAAAGCACAACTAAAGCACAAATAATGAACATACAGTAAAAGTCATGCTAACAAATAATGTAAACTATTTATATCAGTGTCCCTACAGGTACTTGAAATTTGTGTTGTCAAATGCCAATAGAGATTTTTTTTATGTTATAAATTAAGGTTAATTATTGAAGCTGTGCTGCTTAGTTGTTGTTTTTTTGCATAAAACTAAAGAAACATCACAAGTATTTTGTGTCTCAGCTTGCGCTGAACTCTGTGCACAATGACTGATTATGGCAAATTACTATCCCTGAAAGAGCTGCTGAGAATCCGCTCTCCGTGCTGTATGCAGCCCTGAAGCTGGGGAAGAGAAATTGTTCCGCCCAAGTACCATAAAAACAGATTGGAAGCTCGGCACTGTGAATTAGCTGCACAGGAAGCTGCCTAAACCCCCTGTTTTATTCATGAACATGAAGGCTAACAGAGTCTAAGAAACCCCTGTGGTCTTGCCCGCTACATCAAGGTTGCATGCCGCTTCCATGGAAGGTTGCTTTTTTTTTTACATGCTGCAATGATGCCACATTAAAAAGCAATGGAGACTGACTGCTGCTGTGATTTGAAAGTATATAAACAAATTCTTTACCCTAATGCAGTGAGAAAGATCGATGCAGAGGAGAGGCTGAAAGATTTTAATGAGCAAACCATCATTCAACTCATGGAGTCCTGCTTGTAATGTCCATTTTGGGGTTCTGGGCTTTGTTTGGGCAACCATGGGAAGAGTTGGTGTAGGGGAATAGAGTAACTTTGCACAACTGTTGAGGATATGCATTGTTGTTGATAATCCTTTGGAAATTGAAATGGGGGAGGTAGTGGCTCCTACATGAGAACAATGCCGTGAACACACACGGCAGCCGTACACTGGAACATTACAGATCCTGAGAAGTTGGTCGTAGTCTCAAGGGGGGAATAGTGGAGGGGGGCCAAGTGAGAGGAAGGTGAGTAGGCCATGTTTGCCAAAATTGGAGGAGTGTACTAGAGAAAATGAGCTTTCAAATTACCAATGTTTCATACAATGTGTTTACCGTCACACTTGTTGCTGCTGTTCTTACAGCAAATTCTTCATAGTTTAACGACATTTGCATCATTGTAAGATACCACAATGTTATGTAACAAAGACAAAATGTGACTGTAGAGTAATATTGATACGCACAGATGGTGCAAAAATGGTCTCGGATACATGGGAAAATGATTCGGAAAGATATTTATAAGACATTTTTAATCTTGTGCTCATCACCTGTTTTGGATATGGAAAATATATTACTTACTAGCCAAAGACCAGTTATTAAAGGGGAGATAGAGAAAGAGAAATACAAAACTTAACTATTAACACAATGTTTCTACTTCGGTACGTCCCAATGTTTTTCTTTTGTAGTAGCAAATCTAGTTTGGTGTACAGACTGCAAGTCATGAAAAACATGCTTTTAATTTGTAGCATTCTCATTTATAATAAACATAGAATTAAACACAAACAACTTACTTTACCAATGAGAGGGGAATTAATTGGTCTATTTCCCATTATGCTAATAAACAAGCAATGATAACAAAGTTGCTACTGTGACAAGAATTATCCAGTTGGAAGCCATTTATTGCTTTTCCATTTTTAACTACCGTTAAAAGCTATTAGATGTATCTTACAATGTCAAGCCACAGTATACGTAGGATTCAGAGCCATGTGTCCTTGTTTACTTGGTTTGTCTGGGTGCCAGTATTTCCTAATTGTCCTCTCTGAATTTAGCAACTTGGTCTCTCATCATTATGGTGGCACTGAACTCCTAATGAGTGGAATTGTTATCTGAAAGATGGCCCCTTTTTTTCCCTGCTGCGAAAGCACATTAGATCCAGACAGCTCATTTCCATTCTCCCTGTCATCTCTCTAGGAATGACGTGCAGTGCTTGAAACTGTTTATTTCCAAATTCAGACCTCCTCCGCGGCAGCCATCGGCTTCAATTACCAGTTTTTCCTGAGCGGAGCCATCAGGCAGCCTGACACTGAGGTCCAACCTAATTCCCACCTTCTCCAAAGTCAAGAGCATAATGTGCAGATAAAAAAGGTGGAAAATAGGCTGCCGCTCATTAGCATGCAGCGCCTGCCTGTTCATTTGCCTGCTGCGAATGAAAGTTCTGACACTCAGCGCCTTGTGCAATACGAGAATAGTCCTCTTCAGACTGCCTTGTGTCCTTACTGCCACGGAAAGGTCATCGGTGGATGTGTGCGCTCACCAACCTGGTTCGCTGCTCTTCACTGGCCCACCTGGGAGAGGGGTTAGCTGGGAGTATTGATTCAGGGAGAACCTCATTACCTGCTGAATCAACATATTATTGCCATGTTTCACCCAGCAGAATTGTTTACAAGTGTCTTTAGTGCGGGCAAAAGCCTGCTCTGGTGGGCCATGACCGCATTCATTAGTCCCTGACCCCGGTGATTATGTGTTATCTGATATGCTGCTATCTGGCTTGGCCGCATGAGCAGGGCCACTGGCCTGCATTGGCCTGGGCCCATTACATCCCCTCTCTCTTTCACTCTCCGTGATTCTCTCCCTCTCCCCCTCGATCCCTCTTTCCCGCTGTCTGTGCTCCCTATGAATGTATCCATTAGCCTGCCGATGTGTAAATTGTTTTCACCTGCACTGCGGGCAGATGGGGAGCAGTGTCTCTGTCGTGATTTCCTATGCATGAGCTTTCTAATCAGACAGAGAGTAACACGATTCCCTTGCTCCTTCCTAGAAAAAGGTGAGCTTGCATGAGCATGCACACATACATTATATACACACACACACACAAACACACATGTTCGCACACTCACAATCTGCAATCAATATGCATGCTGTGTTGTGGGGATATTGGTGCAGTGGTAGCGGTGGCAGGGTTCATTATATGAGCTCACCTTACAACACTGTGATGGCTTAATACAGAGGAGAGGGCCTCGGCCAAAGCTGATCCTTGCCTCTGCCATTCCCAATTTCAGTTCAAATTGAAGGATAATTTGACCTGGAAGACTAAACCCACATAAGCACAATGAGATCCAGAAGCAGTGTCAACTGAGTGTGACCCACCGAAGACACAGGAGAGGATGCCCCTCACCCAAACAAATAAAGCATTCCCTAATGACTTGATGTGGATATGACATGTGCCCTGTGGCCTCTCCTGGAGAATTGGGTCAAATGGGCCATCCATGACTAGACTGACTCTTTAGGTATAGAGGAAAATGTCCATATAAAGAAAAACAGGCACCTATTGCTTGCTGCTTGAATCTTAGTAGCAAAAACAACCAAAAATTGAGATCCTGTGTGCAAATTGCATCTGCCTTTGTACCACTTTTACTGTATACTGTAAATGCAAAACCACTGCATTTTTTGCAACTTACAACTGCTACATTTTGTAATATTGCTGTAACACACTTCAAATCTAGGGTAGACATTCAACACACTGGATGCGAAAACAACACAAACTACCCCCCTGTACAGCACAAATAACATCTTGCCCTCAGTGCAAGACATTAGCTGCATGGCCAAATATCAGTGTAACCAAGCACATCTAGTAGAAGAGCAAACCTAGCTGTCAGAATCCAAACAACAAGGAGCTAAAGAAGCCAGCCCATATGAATCTCATCACCTGACAACCACACACTGCCCTTATTTGTTGCACATTGTGTCTGCTATCAGCTGTCGGTCAAACTCCAGGCTCACAGACTCTTGTCAAACAGAGAGATGATCCTCATTTCTCTTTCACCCTCTGACAGGGTCTGCCAGTGGACTGCAAGCATGTGAAACTTATTTGAAAAAGTCACCAGATGCGAGAAAAAACATGGAGAATGAAGCTATTTTGTAAACTATTGCATCACAAGGCTTGCATGTACTAACAACAGGCCACTGTCATTAGACCTGGGGGTCTTTGTTCAAAACCACACTGAAGCATTGTGCTTTCAGAAAGCACTCGAGACTGTCCTGATGTTTATTCAAATAACCAACAAGTGCAGCCTCATGGTGAAGCTGATCTCTGTACTCATCCTTAGGGTTAGAAGGAACATCATCTGACATCTACACTTTAAAGAAACAATTCAGCATTTAAAAAATTACACAGTGTGACATAACAGAGCTTAGTACAGCCTCTTGGTCTTTAGATTCTTAAGTTGCAACTGAAAAGGCAAGCACTGAAAACCCCTCCACCCCATTCTATTCTATCAGCTTTCTTTTCCATGAAATTATAAAGGGGATTTGTTGCAGCTTTTCATCCACTCGATAGCACTTAACTAATTGCTGTCCTCTCATAGACAAAACCCGTACTCACAAAGCGTAGACACACAAATAAATCACATGCAGGCATGCAGGCACGTGTGTGTTCAAAAACATATAATCTAAGATTTGACTAACATTTTGTAACCTTTTTAAATTTTAATCAGGATTGCTTTTGAACAGATACTACTAATATCATCATCTGGACACATTTAATATTTTTAATATAACTTTGTGAAAATCAAAGTATACCTGTGCCAACTACAAGTGCCTACTTTCTGAAACGATTATAAAAGCCCGGTCAAATCTCTTCCACTAGTGGTATCAGCCAATTATAGAAATAAGTGACCATTGAATTAACACATGGGACTTGAAAGCTTTTGCACTCTGATGTAGAATGCACTCTGGAAAAAAAATATGTCAGACCTTAATTTGCAATTTCACAGGGAGTCACCTGAGTTCTAAGCAAACAATAGGCTTTAACTGAATGGAAGCACAATGGCATTGTAAATGTTAAAATGTGTTGATAAATGTCACAGTTCTTTTTCAACATTTTTGTAAATGCTATCTAGACAGAACTATGAATGAATAACAAATCACAAAGTTCATTTTCTACTTGCACAATAGCCAACTCCTACACCCTTTTTTCTTAATAGATGAGAATTGAATATTGCTATTAGCCCCAAATACTGCTTCAGTATCGACGTGATAGTGAAGGGAGTTAAGGGAGAGCTGTGGAAGAACAGCCACAATAGACAGATAAACCCAACACCACAGAGAGGTGAGCCAACTGTTCCAAGTCTCACACAAGGGGAGGAAGAAAAAGGGAGGGAGAAGAGAAGATAATTTAGCATTTGTGTAAGCTGTTTATCAAATCATTAACTGCACAGATGTTTCTGACTAGCTAGGGGCTGAACATGGGCCCTGCCAGGCAAGGGAACAAAGGTCTGAAGGATTCACCAGAGATGTGCACTGAATATCAATTTAATTTACTAGCTGTTAATTCTCATGCAAATTGTGACGTCTCTTAGGGCATATCAATGGCCATACACATTGTATGTCTTTAGAGGAGCCGCAGGAAGAAACAGTGCAGAGACACCGTAGGAAAGTACAAATAGGAAAATAATATTTTCAGTGCAGCTATTGAGGAAATACGATTTTAAAAATGAATGCTTAGCACTTTTTTTTTTTTTTTTACAAATAAAGATTTTTAAAGACTATACCTATTCTATAATCAAACCAGTTTTTATTTTGCACCATTCAGGCTATATAATGAAAGAAGGAACTATATTGTAGACTTTAACTTAATGTTATTTAAGAGTTGTGAAGATAAAAACATATACTAGGAAAGGAAAGCATTTGTGAGCCCTGCAGTTCCGCTATCCAATGCAGAATTACTCAAATCACACTTACCAACATGTATTAAATCATCTGTAAAGCCATTTCATATTAACTGAAGTGTCTTTAGTTTAATGCAATCCCACTAGTTGTGCCAGTACATCTTGATCAATTTTCTTTGTGATACAAAGTAGGGGGAGCAACACAGACATATAAAACAGTGGCACTAGATGTTTTCTATATTGTGAAGCATAATCTGCTGACATAATTATGAATGCATGGTATGACATCCAACAGAAGCTGAACACTGGCATCAACCTCAGCTGAGCTTAGCTTGAATGGCAACGTTGCAAGCCCTATTTTCTTCATCACCTCCAAAGTACCGGCTTTCAGTTCTCCACAGCACAAACAAAAAGCCTGGCAACAATATCAATTATACATGCAGGAGGCAAACAAGGGGATTTATTTCACAACAAATAGACTCATAGGGAGATACTGAATAGGGTAGATTAGCATTAGAAATGGACAACAAATCTCCCCAGTTAGACAGCTAAAGAGCAATTTGATAGAAATTGGAATTAGGAAAATTGCTTGATTAGGGTGTGCTTTTGGAGTTGTCAGAATCTCGGCAAGGACATATAAAATGATGTGCTGCTGCAGTAAATACATGACATTATGAAAACTGTCAGTGGTGAACTTTGATAATACAAGACAAGATCAGAGGATGATACACAGCCATCAGAGCAAATGAGACATCAATCTGGATCTGATAGTGAGGGTGAAGCTTATGAAATCATGCCAGAGAAAGATTTTTGATGGCTGGTATTTAGTCCAGTCAGGTTACAGATACAGTCAGACATTTATTTTTGTCAGTAAACTAAGATTTCTGAACTATGCACAATTTTTGTTGGGAAGTGTTATTCCTGCCTAATTTTCTTTTGGTAGATTTCGTGTAAAATCAGTGGGCTACGTCATGATAATCAAACACATATGTATGTATGAGTCCGTTACGTTTTTGCACTCTGTAAAAAGCTCTGTATGTACGTAAATATTAAAAGTTGGGAAACACTCAGTGGGATTTCTGTGACAGCAAGACCACTTTTTGGTGTAAACAATATAATGTTACAACATAAATTGAGAGGAGCGCTCGCGCCCGTACTGGCACCACGTGCTCTCTGTTTTTATCAGCAAGGATTTGTGGGAAGTGGTGCTCATGGTAACCAACTTCAACACCAGCCAGCCTTCTTTCCCTTGCTCCTCCTCCGCCGCGTCTCGGCTGTTAAGCAGCGCCAAGACCGGGGAAAATGGCAGGCATGGCCGGCTGCGAGGACCAATATTATGAAAGGATAACAAAGATTAAGCAAAGCATGCATATAAGGTGAGGACTTACCGTTACTGCTGTTGCCAGGATTCTTTCGCTGCTTGGCACTGGGAGATAACAGGCTAGCTGCTGCTTAGCTAACGGAGAAACGCTTAGATAGCTAACTAGTTCAGCTAACAGTAATGTTTATTGCATGTAGACGAGTGGAAGCTAACATGTTAACATATTAGCAAAAGTTCCCATGGTGCAATTGTTTTTGTCTGTGGCTAATCTTTACAGCAGGTCCAACATTAGCATAACGTTAGACTTATTTTAACGAGTTAATAGATAAAACAAACCAACACTGCCAAAATGGACCCTAAATTAACGTAGGAAACACGAATATAACCGCAGTGGCGCGCGCGTGTGTTTATATGTAACAGCTTTTCCTGCTTGTGTATGCAGGGAAAAACGGAGGCTGGAACTAGAGAGGGAACTTTTTGCTTACTCCAGATCTGATAAAAGAATGTAAGTTATATATATTACGGTATATCTTATCCCTTGGCGTACATATTTAGTTATAAAGTTAATAGATATATATGATAAAAGTCTTCTGACTTTATCTCATTTCAGTTTTGCAGAGTTACCACATCTGTTTACATACAGTATGCGGACAGATGGATAATAATGTTATTAGTTTAATTTGGAAAATGGAAATTAACATGTGAAATCAAATGTGTTACAGGCACAAGCAGAATGTCATGTTTTTATTGTTAATTGATTCTCATAAATATTAACATTCCAGGTCAAAATAGCAAAAATTGGTTGAGTAGTTGAGAATAAGATTTAAATTTAAAACATATTGTGCTTAACCTTTCCTTTTGAATGTCTTGCTCTTATTTTTTGACAACACTTGTAGATAATATTTCTTTTGAATAATAGTTCTCCATCGCCTTCAGCTCACAGATAAAGTGTTCCAAACTGCACAGTTATCTCAAGGAAATCTGTGACAGGGAAGCACAAGCAAAAATGAGAAACCTTGAGCTTCTGAGAGATGTGGAGTGCATAGAAATTAGCATGAGGGAATATAGTCCTGACCATGGGCCCCTACAACAGCAAAAGGTATAACACACATGTGCACACACAAAAACACAATTTATTTTGTTCATTGGAGTTTATGTCATTATCAAATTATATTAGAAACAAGCTGAAGAAACAATCCACCTACTCAGGGTGACCCAGGATTCCAGAAAATAAAAATAAAAATTAATCCTAATATTTATATTTTGAATATTGTAAAATTACCTCTAATGGGTTATCAAACTACTTTTACTTTAGAATGAGAACAATTCATATATTAGAAAGTTTGTAAGAATTATGTATTGTAAGCATTTTCACACAGACTTGACTTAATGCTATGCTAAAATTGTGACAGTAGTAGTATGTGCTTAATGTGACAATAGTAAATGCTCAAACTGTACAATTTATCAAAACAAGCAAATGGGGAGAAAACAATGAGCCAGTGAGATTATCACTCAGAACTCAACGACAGTGCTTGACAGCTTAATATCAAATTAACAAAATTGGCTAATTATGACTCGCTGAGTTAATTGCCCAATATAGAGACTCTGAAGTGCTCCAGAGGTTTAGTCATTCTCTCCCCTCAAGCAGTTGCTTTATTTCCTCTTTATGAATCCTAGATGTTTTTTTTTTTTATTTGGTTGTCCTGTTGTCCTTTGTTTCTATTATATGAAGTGATTAGGAATTAATTTTAAAGCTGTGTAAAAGTAAGTTTTCAGGTGGCCATTGAATAAAGTGAAATTCTGCACAAGTATGCTGAGGTGCATACTTTTCTATATTAATTTAAGTAAAATTATTTTTACATTTGGTTGTACAAAATAATGAAATATAAGAGGGAAATTATAAAAGCAGAATTTTAAATGTTCTACTTCAGTAACTGATGAATGTTTTTATGACAAGGTGCATCATGTTTAAGGCAATCCAAGTGCCTTAAATGAGGCCATTAGTTCTTTTTTAATAGCCAGGTAGTAAATAGCCAGTAAGGGAGTTATTGGCAGGTCAAATGCATGTTTAAGTGGGTTAACATACACAGAAAACACTTCTTTGGGCAAACTTGGTGTGATTTACTGATGCTTGATGTTGTCACTTTTGCTTTGATGCCTACTGCTTTTACACCACATGTACGTAACATTTATCTAACTATCTCTCTGTTTATTCTTTGGTCTTTTTACATATCTTAAAGGCTGACTTTTTGCGAAAAATTTCCAGATTTGTGGAAGCAAGGAAGAAAAGGGAACAAGAGCCAGATAAAACACAGGTAACTCTATCATGTTCAACATAAAATGTATACTCTCTGTAAGGTAATAAACGTAGCATTAGTATTTTGAAATAAAATAATTGAACATGTCACGTTTTGTACCTTGTATTGTTGGCTGTATATGTTGTTTGTCAGGGTTGAAACTAGTACCTATTTTTTTATGTTTGATCATTCTTTTTTGAAATGTTTACAAGGGTTATGCAAATCTCTGTTCTATCAAGCTGTATTTCGAGGTTTAGAATAACAAAGGAAAGCAGACATTATGCCTGGTAAATCTGTAGAGGAGTCTGCATTTAAACTGTGTATCTGTAATTGCACAGGTGTCTAATCCTAGCCGGTGAATCTGTACAAGCGATGTAGTTCAAGCCCATAGCTGCTTTCTCCCTTCACTTAAAGCAGTTAAAGCTCTTTTAGATGAAATGTCTAAGACATCTCATAATAAGTTGGAGCAGTCTGTCTAGAGCAGTCACTTGTAACTGTGTGCAAAAACCCCCCTCAGCCTGTCGATATTGTAATGAGCAAAATGGTACCGTCACTCCATTATGCATACAAGCCATTGGCTGGCAGTGTGCATGTCCCTCAGGCTGCAGCATTCATTAAGGGAAGCTTACCGGGCTGAAAGCTGGAGACAGATGATAACGGGATATGATTTTCATATTTAATACATTCCTTGGAAGAGCACATGCGTGCCGCAGATTGATAGAAGAATCAATTGCTACTTTAGTGAAACACTTTTTACTTTGCCCTGCAGCTACCGATGGAATCACTCAGCCAAGAAATTAACTTTTCCTCTTTTTTTTACCTACTTTGTGGATCTGCTGGGCAGGCTGCATGGTTTACAGTGAATGTTATTAAGCAGCTAACTGTTTGGTATTTAAGACGCTTATCAGAAAAGAAACAGAAGCCATGCTTTTTTGTTATTATGTTTGGAGGGAGGCTTTTGCTTTTCACCCCCCCCCCCCTTTCCCCTCCCGGTGACACTGCAGACATGAATAAAAAATTGTCTAAAGGATTTCTAATAAGATTAAAAGTTAAAACATTGATTCTGAGACATCCTTCTGAAAGATGTGGTAAAAAAAGTTCTGACCTTGGCCCAAATAAGCTACACTTTGTCAAAATTGTAAAGTGGATAGTTTACATACTTGAGTTTAATTTCCTTACAAATAGACTTATTTAAACTAAGCAACAAATTTTAAATTGTATTTAAATATTTCTTAGGTTGACGCTTTTCATGGGAATCAATGGGACAGCTCCCTCTCTCACTGCTCTAAGGGTTTTACACAACCACCAGGAGAAATTTTTATGGACTGCCAGACCTCCAGAGACTCTGATGCTAAAGCTGGAACCACAAGTGTACACTCAGACAAAGCATTGCTTCGTTCACCAAATCGCGGCATACACTCCCATGAACGTCTACCGAGTGGCCTTTTGAAGGACTTCAGAGTTAGCGGCGAGGATGCTGCCAGTAAGGGAGCACATTTATCAGATGACATTTCAAGCTCAAATGATTCCCCCGACGGCAGTAATTTGAGTGACAATCGTGGAAGAAAGATGGCTTTGCTCCCATCTGTCTGTGCCTTAACAGGCACAGCTGGCAACATGCCCCTTGGAAGTGATGATGAACAGGAACCTTCACCTCTGGTGACCTTAAAAGAGCATAAGAAAAATTTGTCTCCCATCAGCAGTAGCCTCATGAGGGCTAAGAATTGCCCTGGAGAGCACACTGACTCACAAGAGGTGGCTCATCAGCCACACATAATGGAAGGTGGAGGGAGAGGTCCTAGTTATTTGATGTCTAAAACCAGTTTTGGAAAAGAAGCGGAAGAGGCACCAGGTTTGCAAATTATTTCTTGCTTGATACATTGTAATACCATTTTATTGTGTTTCCTGAGATACTTGGTTAAGAGTACTTTGTGTTGTCTTTTCGATTTAAAATGAGCTTTAATTAATCATTTGCACTGTTTACATTCAGGTAGATGTGACAGTGTCAGCACAACAAGTTCTGATTTGCAGGTGTCAGAGAACAGTGCTAGTGACCTGTCCATTTCTCTGACTCAATCTGAGCTGGAGGAGAATCTGCTAGAAGATGTAGCACCTGAGAGGAATGGCACTTTTAAAGAGAATGATGATCACAGTCAGCACAGTCCTGAAACATCCCTGCACTCTGATGGCTCCAAGAATACATCTCGAGCAGTGACCTTGGAAAGGTACACAATGTATGACTCATGTTTATTGTTGCCAGGTAAATTTAAAGTGGATTACATTCTTTTCTTATGTTCACAATATAATTGGTATGTATAGTTATGTGTTAATATTTAAAGTTAACAAAGCAGAGAAAAGTGGGCCTGTATGGCCATGCTGAACTACAGAGGTTTGGTAATTATAGAAGTACATAAAACTACCATTCAGTCCTCTTTACGTCCATCACGTTGGAGTCTGACAGAGAGGATTGAGGGAGACATGGTCCATGCCATCGTGCTCTCTCTTGCTCAGCAGTAGCTTTGGTGGTGGCAGTGATGCATCTTATAGGAAGAGCTCAGGACCTGTCACCAACAATATTGCCATAATCCAAGATAATGCTGTAACAGAGCAATTTTCTGCTTGAGAGACCTCAGGAAGTCCCCAGTGGAGGAGGAAATTTGTGGCACCATAGAGTGTTCTGGAGGGTGGGCATGTGGACAGCACTTACAGCCACAAATCCTTAGCGTGATGATGGCCTCTGAGTTGAAGGATCATTTTGGATCGGGTTAGAGCCACAGAAAATCCTATGTGAATGTTTGCTCATAGAACCTCTTCTTTTTCTCTACAATATACAGTATGTTATGAACATGATCCTTAAATTCTGAAAACCTTTTTAAATATATTGTGTACTTTCTTTTACCATATTCTTCCAGACACTCTCATTGTTAAATGTTTTGTGTCTGTGTTTGGATAATTTATGCTTGTTTTCTATTATACCTATTGTTTCGAATAAGAACCCAGTTGCACAAATGGTCAACTAGGTGTTTTTTTTTTTTTAAGTACAATTGCATTATTTTACTATGGCAATTTTTATAAAAAAGAGTTAATTAATTTTCATAGGATAAACAAATTGTAGTATAAAGGATATTTTTACATGAATGCTGGTAGTTTGTGGTGGACATAGTTCAGTGTTGGCATTAGCTTTTTGCCCCTATACTCAGAAAGCTGCTATGCACTGTGTGCTCTGACACTTGTCCATAATGGCAATACATTTTATGGCTGATTTTCTGTATACTGTTTATAGTGTGACGTCAAGAAGAACTGCTGTTAGCTTGTGCTGTAGACCCGGTGGTGGGTGCTGCAGCTTTAATTTTTTTACACAGAGGTTTTCTGTGTATGTGGATAAAACCACAGGCTTTGTAAAGCCATAAAAAACATTGAGTCTCTTTTTTTCTCTTCCTCTGTTTTTTCTCTTTCTGTCTCTCTTAAAGTTAAAGTTCATATTATCTCTCCTATTCGGCTCACAGTCAGAAAAAAAGAGCCTGCCCAATTCATTAGATTATCCCATTATATTTCTCCAGTATGGCAGGGGTGAGTGAGAGGGCATGACTGAAATATTCCTTAGGTGTCTTTTTCAAGGCTCGTCATAGTGGTCTCAGTGTGTTCTGCTCTCAAATATGTCCTCTAAGAACTGCATGATGGCCTTACTCAATTGTGGACATCATGTCATACAAATAAATTTGGATTCCTAAAAATGTAAAGCTTATAGATGCAAAGTGAAATAATAGTAATTAGTGTCGTAAGGCATCATACCTTTTCATTTGTCTTTCTGGTGGTTTTAAATTTTGCAGCAAAATGATTGCATAGTGTCACACAGTACTTGTAAAATGTGTATTCACAGTGGGGTGGAACATATCCCAAATTTAATCGGGCAGTCCCTGCACTCAATGTGCTGTTATTACTTGTGGCATATTTTTCTTTTCCTTTTGTGCGTTGTTTGCTGTCTGTGCCAGCTTGTTGAGATCCCCCTGACACCAATCACTCAACGGTGAGGCCATTCTGTGTGGTAAATCACCTTGGAGTCAGTACTGTACACTGTAGAGCAATATCGCTGCAGAGAGGCTGACCTCTTCCTCCTAGCTAACAATACGCTGCTGATGATGTCGACATACGGACAACAGCAGCATCTAAAGTGAGGTTGAAGACCTTGACATGAAAGCTGGCAACAATACAATGAGAGAGAGAGAGGTTTACAGAAAAATACAACTAATTCACTTTTTCCTCTCTAAAGTTCTCTTTCTGAAGAGCATTGACAAATAAAGTGGAAAGAGAAAAATGACTATTTCAAGGCCCACGCTGACGATAAGGGAGAGAAAAAAAAAGACAGAGCTTTTGCCTATGCTACTTCAGCCAAACTGAAGAGGACTTAGCACAGACGGATTGCACACTACAGAGTGTCATGGATATAATTCAAGTTGGTAGCTTAATCAGGATGTTACCAGGAAACAACCTGCAAAAAAGAGGGAGCAATTGTTTGCTGACCCCTAACCCAGGAGCCCATTACAGATTGTCATAAATTCTTTTTGGCCCCTTTTATGTCAGGGGACTTAGGATCTTTCAGCTTGGGGTTTCTTGAAGAATTGAATGAGGGCCACCAAGAGCTTAATGCTCAAGAAAGAAATGGATTTCAAATATCCACATGCATTAGGCATTCTCATTTTGCCGCCTCACACAGGACCAGATTAAAGTGTAAATCTCTCACCAAAAGAAATTCATCTAGGGGCCCCTTTTTTTGTGTGTTTTTTTTTTTGCCATTATCTTACACTGTGAGTGAGATGGTGATTTTTATAGTGTTGTATTTTCATGTTTTTTTAAATAATACTATTACACTCTTTTTTTTTTTATGGTTTATTTTGCCATTGACTATATATAGCTGATTTAAACTTTTGCCCTAGCCAAAGGCAGCTAATTCTACAATCTCTAATTTTGAATGCCAGGTTACGTGTAGTGCCCTCAATAAACACACTTTGAATTGTCCTGCATTGTGGCAGTAGCATTTTAATGATCAGATTCTTCTAGCAGTCCTTGAGTACCTCAAGGAAATTGGCTGTAAAAATGTATCACTGATTTTTGGATCCAATGGTATCTTTTATTTTTTAAAAATAGCAGGCCTATTGATCTCTATTTTTATTTCCTTTCACCCCCTTATGTTTTTAGGCTCTCCGTAGAAGGACTCTTTTATCTGCTAGACAGCATCGAAGGACGACTCCATGAAGAACAGATCAGTGTGTACAGGGATTCTTCAACCGATGGAAGACAACTCAATAGAATTATCAGGTACACCCTTGATGTCTTTCTTCAAACTTAACAATGTTATCTCTCCCGGTCGAAATTAAATGCAGTGTATATTTATTTAGTGGCCATGTAGCTGTTTTTGCAGATGAGGAAAACATATTATCCTTCTGCCAAGGGCTCTCACTTTAGATGAAGTGTCATCACCAACCTGCACACACCTTTATTTCTGAGGGGTTTTTCAAACACAGTGGATTGTTATAGTAACCACCCTTTTGAATTGCTATTGGGAGTCAGGGAGATGGAGGATGGAGAATGTCTTTCATTAGACTGGGCTTACTTTTTATAAGCCTTTTATATTTCATAGCATGATTAATTTACCATAATTGGAGTTCTTGTTGAAAAGTACGGATAAATGTCTGACAAAGGATGGCTTCCTCATTCTATTTAAACCCAGCATATACTTATCTTCATGTAAGTATGAGTATTATGAATGATGTCAGCATTGTCAGTAGTGAAGAGACTGTTTGTCATGTGTCATGACCCCTGATCTACGGTTTAGTCTTGCTGTGATAATACGGTTGATGTTTATGGTTATACGCACAGTGTATTTGTATGTGAATTGCTGGATGTATTCCATGTATTGACCCATGGTCTAAGCCCAAAGCTCCATGGCAATAGCTTACTGCTCTCTATTCCATTGCATAGCCTTTGTAACAGTGGAAAGAGCCTGAATGAAGAGGATCTTGAAGCATGTGGAGCAGTTGTCCTTCGTGAGCTTCAGAGGTTGTCATGGAGCACAGGAAAGGGCTGCCTGTTACCAAAGGATCTAGTGAGTGCTCACCAGTCCACCATTGAGCCTAATAAAATAAGGTAAGGCTCCTGGTTATTCTGTGAATCATTCATCAAAGACATATGTATGTGTGCTCTTTCTGTAGTTGTATTTATTTGTGCTTTTATCTGCTTGGTAATTCTTGTAAATTATAAAAAGCACAACAGCATAGCAGGATGGACAATTTGTAAAAAAAAATTGCAATAATAGCTTCATAGATGTGTTCAAGTTTGTCATGAAAGAACAGTAAGAATGCCCCATGTACATTGAAACTGTTTTGCTTGCTGTATTTTTTCCTTCTGTTTATGCTAGCCATGAAAATACACCTTCCTAATTTACTGTTAATACAGCTGTGGAAATATCACAGTCTTTGTTTCTGAGGTTAATAACATGCTCATGAAATCTAAAGTTGCAGACTTTTTTTAGCACAAAATCCTGTCTTTGCATTTCCTTAAACAGTGTTTCCCTGTTGGCTTGCATGGAAAGAATATTAACAGAAATAGGGAATTATGTGGTAGGAAGGCTTTAATTTTGGGAGATTGTCACTTGATTTGTCTAACAATAGTGTATGAAGGCTTATGTTAGCTTCGGATACTATTCTTTTTTTACACAAAACAGGGATTTTCAATTTTGTCCCACATTATTTACATTAAAACCATAGTGGCCATTATGAACTGGACACACAATTACTCCAGGAAAAAACAGCATTATTTTTTATGTAACTGTTGAAAATGCTGAAAGATGATTTTACCATTGTGAAAAATTGTTAACCTGTGCTTAACTTTTTTTTGCATAATGTTAAATGTGTACTATAACAAAATAGTTGCGTGGGTGTGTGTGTGTGCATGCACATGCTACAATTAAGTAATTCAAATATCAGTGCTCTGAAAGCTACAGAGTACAATAGACCTTTCTGTTGTTGTCATAGAGAAAGTGAACAGACTTAGTGTAAAGTCAATTCCACTTTTCAGACAAAGAATGGAAAGCTTTTTTAAAAATTAATTAATTTATTTAGGCCAGACAGTGGGGGAAGGGTCACGCACTTCTAACAGTCACTGAGATATTGCACACTACCATTTGATACAGTCTCCCTTGTCCACAAATGTAAAGGTCATCTTTGGTGTCAGCTTGTGCAGTAACACTGCACGGATGAATGTCATGAGTAAATTAAAATGCCCTATCTGTGACTTCCAGTCCTTTGGATAATGAGTAGTTATACTCTGAGCCAAATCCATGCTCTGCTTCACTACTCTATTGATTTCACTGAGACCTTTCCTGCTATATACTCAGTTCAAAGGAACACATCTAGCAGTGTCCCTCTCTTTCCTTTGGAGATGCCTATTGGCTTTTTGACCTTTTTATCCAGTTTTTAAACCAGGAGCAACAACATAGTTCCTGGTCTGTGTCTATTCAGTGTAACTCAATAATGTACATTCAGTGTAACATCAATAATGTACATCTTCTAAAGTGTTTTGAGATGACACAAAGTCTTTAAAATAAAATGTGCTGAGAAAAAGCATAATAATTTTTGTTATTATACATTACATACATTAGTTACATTTTTGTGTTATTTTTCTCATCTTTAGCTGTAGTAGTTTAATAACCATACATTTTACATATCCTATTTTGGATTTAAGAAAAAATACATGGCCCTTTCTTTAATCTCCCACCAATGCCACTCCCACCCACAGCACCAGCCTCCCTCCTGATGTCGCTAGGCTGTGGGATCGCTGGTTCAAGCACACCCTTCTGCTCAAGGAGCGCAATGTCCTCAGCACTGAGCGCTTGGTCCAGCTGTTCACGCCACTGCTGGTGGAGCGCCATGCCACCTACAGCCACCAGGTAGCGTCGGAGGCACGCACACTTCCCACTGTGCACAGAAATTGGAGGTCACACAGTCCCAAAACCAAGCAGACATGTGCACACATAGATAGCTACATGAGAGAAATGGTTCATTTTTCTTTCTTTCAAAAAGTGTTTTTGTTTCTTTCCTTGTTTCTTTGGATGTTTTTTGAAGAGAGCTGTAGTTAGTAATTAGTGCACTCTTTGTGTCTGCTGTTTGAAATCAAGCCCTGGCTGACTACTCATCAGATTGCTCCATGCGGTGACCTAGACAGAATGGAAACCTTGACCCATGTGGTAATCGCAAATTACTGCCTCTACTTGGGTTCTTTCATCCCATGTGGCGTATTCATCTGAGAAACACTTGCTTTTAATTTGGTATTAGCCAAAAGTATAGCCATCAGCTGGGTCTGATTGAATGTGGGAATCATTTGGACCTTGTCCACAATGAACAGCTTTATTTTAAATTTCCCACTCATTGACCTTGTGCATATCATGCTCAATTAAACAAAGAAATAAAGTGCAATCAATATTCATGCTTAGAAGCCAAAAGGATGTTAAGAGATCTGTCAGGAATACCACTTTTTCAGACAATTTGTCATCCTATCTGCAGGAATAATCATATACATACTGTATATAGAGTACACATGCAGGCGTTTGTGTTACTAATTTTTGCGGGCTCATCTTGTGGGGGTTCTTGTGGCTTGAAAATCTTGCTCCAGTGTCCCCAATGCAATGAGAGAGGCAAAGAGGGAAACTGTAGGGCCTCTTGAAAATATGATCTAACAAAAGGAAGAGAGGTACAGCCATCTACATCATTCTGTCCAAGTGCATCAGGAAAAGGCAGAGTGAAAATCTTTCTCTCTTTATCTCTCTCACTGCATCTACTCCATCTACAGTATTTCTCTCTCCCTCTATTTCTCCATCTATCCCTTTATTTCTCCCTCTCTCTTCAGTGTCCTCTCATGCAACAGCTTACTCTCCACACACAAGAGCAAACAGAAATTTCCATTCACGTCTTGCCACACAGCCTGGCTATTCCGACAAATGGGAGCATGCAGCTCGCATGCACACACTCAAAGAGGCCCTTTGAATATTCAAGTGCTAACAGTTGCATTCATTGATATTTAAAATGCAGTGGGTCTGCGAGAGCCCTCAACCAATGGTACATTTGACTAAATCTAAAAAAAGAACAAAGACGGATATCAGGGACATGGATCAAGACAGTTTTCATTGTACAGCAGCATCAAATACCAAGTGGCAAGCTTAGAGTGGCATGTGTTTATGTCTTTTCCCCTCTCGGAAAATGAAAGGATGTGCATTGTCAATCTTTACTGTGACCTACTGATAACAACTTAAAATGTACTTTAAGTTTGTCACTGTCAAAATCCTCCTGATCGTCCCCTCCATATTAGTGCTCATTAAAAGTACCAAATGGCCATGTGAGTCTGAGAGGCAGTCTTTGATCACAAAATAGAGATGATGATGGCAGGATTTGATATGGGGGAGGGAAAAAGGAAAGAAAGGAAATCGGTGTGTGGCATCTCCCTGCTCCTCATCTCCCGGAACAGTTCCTCTTAATTGTGTATCCTCATCTCCCCAGAGATAAAAAAAAATGAGCTGGAGAGGGAGGAAGAGAGCAGTTTGTCTCAATACTCTGAGCCAAGAGGGGAGATATCTGGAACGTGTTGCACATTAACGCCAGGGTGATTGCATTCTTTAGGCAGTTCTCTAATATCATGGATGAGAAGAGAGAGAGAAAACTATGATTGAGAGAGAGAGCAGGAGCGAGAGTGTGCGAAATAATCTTTTTTTAGTTAAACGAGTGAGAAAATTTGAAAAGTTATTTTCTCTTGGTGTTTGAACGTGCACTACAACTGCACCTCTGTGCGAGCAGCCATGGCCAAGGTAAATGACTTGCCTAATCGGTGAGAGTTCAATTTGACACTTCTTTCACAAAATGGGAACAATTAAGAATGGGGTTTTAATTTGTGCTGTTCACAGGCCAAAGTGCTGCTGAGGACACTTCTGTCCTGGTCCAGTGAGGAGTGCCCCTCAGCAGAGGACGAGAGTGACTTGTCTTCTTCGGTTGATCCTTCTTCTCTGCTGGCTGATGGTGATGCGAGGCAAGCCAGGCCAGTACAGAAGCAACACATTCAAGGTAACTAAAGTTTATTAGCATGGGAACAATATGAAGATTTTAAATTGACTAGAATGTTGGGAGGCTGGGTTTAACATATTAGTTATGGAAGAATTGCTGCATATTATAATAATCAAAAACTCTCACCTCAGCAAGTAGTTTGATTCCTACAAACCCCCAAACATTCCACACTGAGATCAGTCTATCCTTGCACAGTAATAAGTAACAAGGCCATTAAGAGGAGCAAATGTACAGTTTTTTGTCAACAATCTCTGCAGAGAACTAAAACTTCCCTATTTTGAAAGCAATCAATTTCACCATAGAGCTTTTTATGAATTCCTCACAGCCCAGTTTTCATACAGCCTTCTATTCAGAGCTAAAGAAAGACCCCCCAATCCTATTTCTGTTCCTAGACTCCCTTCCCCTCTGTCACTGCTTCTCACTATGCGCTTCCCTTTCTTACAGAACTACAAAGTAGTGAAGAGGACAGCCAGGACGAAAGCCCTGTGGAAAGTGTTCCTATTAGAGGTAAAAAGGCATTGCCGGTGCCCCAGCATTCATACTGTCCTTATGTTGTGGTTTGTTTTCTTCCCACTGCAGTGAATAATGGGCTCTTTTACGCTATGGCGGAGGCAGGATGATCAAGGTGAATCCAGGGTCAAAGTCCCACCTGAAGAGCTGTGCTAGTTCTCTCTAATTATCTCCAAGAAAACACTAGCCGCGTTTTCAGCCTGGTCTGAGCCATTCTAGCAATATTGATAAAATTCTGGCCCAGCATAATGTGGCTGTTTTTAATTGTCAGGATGCCAGGGTGGGAAGCACAAGAGATCTGTCATCTGTTCTCATTATCTTCTAAACAATGCTCCTGTGGGGCTGGACTTGAAAACTACTAGATGTGAAGGCATCCTGGAAGCAGTCGGTGTGCCTATCCCTCAACTGCACCTCTGAAATGTAAAGCAATCCTATATTACCCTTGGCCATCGGATTTCCTACAGGGTGTTTCATATGTCTGCCTCCCTGAGGTGCACAGCCAGCAAAATGAGTCCAGGTTCCTATTGCTACACTTAATCAAAAGAGCCATAACCAGCTAAAAAACATAGGTTTTGCAAGGAAAGGGTTTTGCTGTACTGAGTGACATCAATGTCACAATCAAATAGCATGTCCTTGGAAGTGAGAGTAATTGCCAAGACATGTGCATCTGTGGACCTTGTGGGAGTTTTTTAGCCTACATGTAAAAGCAGTCTCTGTATAAAGTGCTTTGTGTGGAATTGTCTTTTACTGTAAACATTGAGTTCATAAAAAAATATTAAAAGTTGTATTTTTTAATTGTAAAAAAAATGCCAGGAGTTTATACAAGGTCAAGTTTTTGCTTTATCTTTTGATTCCCTCTTTTTGTTTTAGCCACATCATTGAGACAACAGTGTATTTATTATGAACTTCTTGTCTGTTTATTTTTGCCAGCATAGTCTTTGTGCTCCTCTAAAATAGTATAGCTGCTTTAGTGTGTTACTGAAAGTAATTATGAGTATGTTTTCAAAAAGAAAATCAATCATTGCCTTCCTGCTAGGGGATGCTGAGATAATGTGAGATACTCATTGGTGTCTCATGGAAACAGTTGCTACATGCTGTAAGCTTGAATCAACAGCTTAACTGATTGAGTCCAGTCTGTTCACCCTCTCTGTGCAGCATTGAGACCAAAAGACTTAGCTACTGAAGCTTGTTGTCTCATCAAACACAGAAACCTCTGAAAGTTGGAAACCTGGCTTTTAAGCAAATATTTGACACTGACTGTGCGTGTGTGTCTCTGTCTGTCTGTCTTTCTCTGTGCATGTGTGCGTCCCTCAATAGAAACAAAAGCATATCAGTTACTTAAACAATCAGCCATGCAGAAAAGGCTACAAAGTTCTGAAGAGAAGGAGGAAGAAGAAGAGGAGGAGGAGGATGGCCTCTCGGGTAAGAGACAAAGTCCACTCTACCAGTCAAGTAACGAGCATCTGGAGTCTCACAGTTAGTCAACACTGGCCAGATGTTCCCACAACACCCAAGGAGGATCACATTTGTTGAGCAAATATAAATGATTGCCAAAACTCAAAAGATATTAATCCAGGTTTTCCCATCCATTTCCAAAAAAGTGTTAGCTTCTCAGCAAACATTGGCTTTAACCAGGAGGAATTTGGTTGTGCTTGTAGAGTTTCAAGTGCATTATACAGAAAACGATGTATAGTGACATATAAATGCCACCATTCTCCCATAAGCACGTGGGAATATGAAGAGATCATAAAACTACTGTTGAGTAACTCTTCCTTAGAGTTTCATAAGCCTTACCATAAGTTTGTGTATATATGGCCATTGCAGATTAGCTTTTGATGAGATGTCTCAATCAAATGGTTTTATCTTGCCCTGTTTGTCCTTTTAAGGAATAAATCATGGCTATGAAGAGGACCTGGGGAGGGCCAAATGCTTCTCACATCAAGACCCTTACCCTCGGTAAGGACATTGTTATTATTCAACGGGCCACAGGAAATGGGCCACCAGACACCAAAGTGGTTGATGTACATTTGCATGGCTGTTCTCATAATTCCCTGTTCATTTCCATAAGATCAAGGGGGCACCACCCATTAACTCGCTTACAAAGACAAAAGGCCCCTAAAGCCCCTCTCATTCACTGTTTTGCTAGGTTCAGCCAGGTCTTAGAAATCAAAAGCAAAAAAATACTTTTGAGTCATTTCCTCACTGTTTTCAGGCTTGTTGTCAAAATGCAAACAGATCATGTCAAGAAGAGAATCAGGGACTGTTTTGGAAGAAGGGGACTCAAGTGTTGACAAGGACAAATGTCCTTTCATTTTTCACCCTTGAAACACATTTAGACTGCTCAAATCAGAGTCCTAAGTGGGTTGGAAAAGAACATCTAATGATAAATAGCTTGATGGAAGCTCACACCATCACGGGTACATTTGAATATCAACATGACTTCATCAAATCTGCAATTGCATGTTGGGTCCTCAGAGCACCTCTTCACTGCGAACCCATTTGGGCTGCAGTAATGGCTGGGTAAACGTTATGAGGAATAATCTTCTCTTATTTCATGTGATTACTGGGCACCATGCGGACACAAGGGCCGAAGTCTGTATCTCCCTGTCCTGGCAAGCAGGCACTCCCAGTCTGCCTATTAGCCAAGGGAAGGGCCTAATGGGCTGGCTCTATTGTGGTCCTCATAGCTGCTGATGTCTGTTACTGCCAAGCCCCAGTGACCACCCTCTTTAATAAACATGAGGCAATTTTGGGCCTAGACCTTCTCAGATGGTGCCTGTCTCACTGTCATTAGAGTGCATGGAAAACCTACATTATATGTGATTAAACAACATTTGCAGAACAAAAATTAGAAACAGAGAATGCTTTGAGCAATGACCAGACACAAGTTGTGTACATATGTACTTAAAAATTGAAAAAATGGGTAGTTTTGCTTTCCTAAAAGTCTAATCTAACTAAGTTTAGGAAGGAAGGAACTCCAAGAACTGCTAATGACCATGACCATCATATTATGTTCGGTCATACAGAGATTTGCTATCCTTTCTCTGTTTATCCTGGATGCTTAAATTTAAACATACCACTTACCACATTCACTTCTTGCGCTTTATTGCTTCCACAAGTGGTCTGGAAGCCCTGCACTTAAGCAGAACATAACACTGCAGCACGCTCTTGCCCTGCTACTCTCCTTTCTCTCTGTCTCACTCTCTCGCTCTCTTGCCCTTTCTCCATCTCTTTGCCCAGCTTTCTCCCTGTCTTCCTGTATTCCCCCCCCCCAATGCTACTTGTTAATTATTTGCTTTATTTTGTCAGTGAGCTGATGAGAGACTTCAAAAGGAGGATGGAGCTGGACTCAAAATACAAAAATGCCTTTTTCTCTGTTGTCTTAGACAATAATTATGATTTGCCAGTTAAGCCTAGACTACAGCAGAGGGATTGTAGTTTAAAGCAGAGGCTTTGGTGCAAAAATGCATTTATAGCCCTTTGTGAGGCTCCTCATTATGTGTGGGACTGATTCATTAAGTAATTGGTTTGCAGTTGTTTACATGAGTATTAAGGCCTTCTATTCAGGGCCTTTGAGAGATACATTGTGCAAATGTTGCATGTTATGAATGCAGAATGAGAGGCGGGGGGCCAGTCCTATTGGCCAAACACTGCACTCGGCTGAAAAGCAAGAGAAAAGCACTGGGTGCTGCTTTGCATAGCAATGACTAGGGCCTTAATAAGCTTTACAGATTAAATGCATGCAGTCTATACAAGATGCAAAGAGATACTCTTAACACATTTATATGTGCTCATTTCACTATTATGGTGTTGGGGGGAGAATTGAGGTCTTTCATATTCTTTTTGTCCCTCTTTCTCTCTCTCCCTTACTTGCTCTCTCCCACACAGTGTTTTTCAGACAGATACTTTTATAGAATGTCCTGTTTATTGTATTATGACTCGTAGGGAAGCGACTAATCTGCAACATTTATTAAGGATTTCTCCATTAGAAATCTTTTGCTGTCTTTGTCACTGGAAAAGTAAAATCACTTTGTGGTTGAGTGGGGATGAAAGGAATAATGCACGAAGGAGTGAGTCTTAATAAGCAGCTGCACTCCATGTAAAGACCACTTGTTCCCCTTTGTATGCGAGTGCATGCCACTGCTTCCTCTCGTGCAAAGCATCATTGTGCTCCTTTCTACTGTAGGCATTTCAGATGCCACTCCTTTCTTATTTTTATATTAGGGTTTTTAATACCCCCCCCCCCTTTTTTTTTGTGATCCTAAAAAATGCGTCAACACATGTGCACTGAAACACACACAGAAAACAAAATCCTCCAGCCATCAGCCAGTGTGATGATTGTTGTGCTTAGTGCCTGCTTGACAAAAACCTTGACTCAACAATTAGTGATTTACAGCTTTGCCTTGGACAACAGGATGTGCTCAAGCATTCGACCTCAAATCACTCAGAGTGTCAAAATCTGAAGCTCTCTCTCTCTCTGTCTATCTCATGGGGAGGTGATGTGTGTGCATCTCTGACAGCTCACTGGGAGGAGGGATGGAGAGGTGAGAGGGACATGCTGAGAGAAAGGCATGTAGGGGAGGGGATGTAGAATGAGAGACTGGGAGATAGAGGGAGACAAAGGGACAGAAATGGACAGAGGTAGTGAAAGGTGGATGTTCTTAAATATGTAAGTCAAGGGAAACTATTAGAAAATATTGTTCTATGCAGTGTGCAGATGTATAGCACCATCATCAGTCATGTGGCAGCACTTAATTTGTATCCCTGTTTTGGAGAATATCTAAACAGCCATAGAATTAGGTGTCTGTTTACCATTTTAATATGATGGTGATAGTTGATCTCCTCCTTCATTTAGGGGTGGAGACTAAAGTTAACCCAGCCAAAACAGGAAAAACAGCACAGTCATTGACGAGGATGACTGCATTTAGATGCTCCAGCCATAGGTGGTCACTGTCATGTATCGGCTGGTTTCACTTTCATTGATTTACTTTTGGTCATATTGTTAATTTAATTTGCCCATTTTTTTTTTTCACATAATTGCAACAGAGACAGCCTAACCATGTAAACACTCCCTCAAATAAATGTGATGTGATAGTTGTTTAATATTGTGACTTGGCTATTGTGTGTCCGTTTGACATGTAAGGCAATAATTTTCTGCCATCGCATATGGTTCAGTATATTAGAAAACCCACCATGATATCAATCATATTGTCCTTTACCCATCCTTTCTCCTGTCAGGAGGAGAGCACAGCATGTTGAAATCATTGGCCCAGTTGCTCTTTCACTGAGTTGCAGTACTTGCTTATTGCCAGCAGAGAGCACTCACATGTTAGAGAGTGCCCACTCTCAATGCACTCACAGTTGTCTCTCACTGCTTGCCCCCACTGAGGGCTATATCCTGCTACCATTCAGGCCTGATAGAGTACATCTAAACGGAGCCTAAACAATGTTTCTGTGGGGTCATAGCTGGGATGGGAGTAGGAGTTGATGGGAATGATGAGGTGATGGGTCTCCCTTTACCTTTAGACAAGCACCGCTGTGCAAAAGTGCTATTGTGCTACTAGCATTTGTGTGTGGGTGGCAGAAGTTTAAAAAAAAAAAGCCAGGGTAAATAAAAGCTGTTTTATAGCTATCAGTGTGTGCTATCCAGTATTTAATGCTTGGTAAGCATTAATTCCCCTGACATGCACATTCCTTAATGTGGCTATAGCATTATAAGTCGAATACATCTACAGTGGTTCAAAATTAAAAAATAAAATAAAATAAAAATAAAAACACATGCTAGACTTACATGGCAATTTTAAAATTCAGCTTGAAAGGACAGTATGTTTAAGAGGAAGCTATGCTTCTGGATATTTTGGACTATATGCAGTTACAACACTGGATGTTTTTTTTTTTTTTAAGTGAAGAGCAAACCAGGTTTGGATGTGATATACATACTATATAATGTGTAGTACCTATATAATTTTACACAACACGCTGTTGTATGTAAATGAAATTTTTATTATTGATGCAGTTTAATGCTGTAATCTAAACTGACCACACTTTTATTTGTTGGTACCTTGCATTAGTAGAATATGTTTAATTGTTCCATTTTAATATACCTACATAAGATATAGCAAAGCAAATTTAGTCAAACAGGAAAAATGATTCTCTTACAAAGAATTACCCTGGTTTAAAATGTATAGTTAAAAGGACTTTTATCCTAAATCCAAGCGCCTCAGTGGATCTCAGTAATCATTGGGTTATCCTTAAAACCTGCTTAACTAGTTCTTAACCAGTGGTACCAATTTCACATTTCTGCACAATAAATGAGATCTGCAGTCACATGAGTTTTGTAGATTTGCTCGGTTTAGTTTGTTTTTGCTCAGAGAAAGTCACTGCTTCAGCATCCAGCCTATCTTGAATTTTTACAATATGTAATTGAATACGTGTAACAACAAACCTAATTTACTTTCAATTTTACAAAAAATATCAATAGCGCTTTTTTCGCCTATCCTCTAACTGTGTATTGTGTATAAAACTCATCATTGAATTTTAAAGGTCATTGTAAACACAGGATAGCAGAAACAAAAACGGTTAAAACGTGAGCTAAACAACAATATGAAATAATTGTAAAGGCTAGAGATAAAGAATGAGCGAGGTATTGGAAAAAATGGGGACATTACAATAGGTGTAATTTGCATCATTTTACACATTATATTCACCTCTGTCTACCAGAGCCTGTAAAACACTAGCCAGCTCCGTCTTACATATTCAGATCATTGCCTCAATTAAGGGAAACTCAGCAGAAGATGAACTGGCATAAATGTTTATGGAAACGGAATATTAGATTGGTGAGGTCAGACCCAGACTGGGCTCTCTATGGTAATGGCCCTGTCTTGAAATCAGTCCTGTCCCTCACTGAAGTGGAACAGCTGATAGATCATTCCCATCCCGGGGGGAAGTTCAAGAAAAGAAAAGCTCAATTTACTATCGGTAACAGCTATTATTGTGGCAAAGGAGAGGAAGTAATCGTATAGATTATTGCTGTATTTTTGCTGGGCAGGATCTGTTGCTTCACAGCTGTAAATTGATGTATTAGTCTCTGTGGTTTAGTTGTGCTTTAGTGTCTATCTCTTATACAATTTAAAAAGCTAAATGCAGATAGCAGGGGGATTGTCTTTGTAAAATGTAGTTATGTATATTTTCCTCACTGTAATAACCAAAGGTTAGCTTGTCTCAATATTTGTCAACATTATCATGAATTTTGTGCTCTAACTTTGACAAATAAAAGTTATATTTTCACTTTTGAACATTCCATATGTAAAGTAAGAAGTAAAGCTTGTGAATTTTATACACTGCATTAAAAAGCTTGTTTAACGTAGAGTGCTTGTGTATCGTAGAGCACTTAATTAAGTTTTTCATCTAGTGGTACAAACCCCAAAAACCAGCACATTAATTGGATATTTTTTCCTTCAAACTAAATTATTTTGTATAGCCTGTCAGTCTAGTGTGACCAGTACCCAAGAAAAAAGCTCACATTTCCTGGTGCTAAACATAACATAATCTAGGAAGATATTAAAGCAAAAACAGCAGGTGGCCTGACACAGTTTTGCACTCAAAATTTAACTAAACTAAAATACATATGTTTTGCCAAACAAAGTCCCTTTTCAAGAAAATGCAACAGGCTGTCATTGTGTCTTTGCTTTAGTTACCTTTTTTACCTTTTTCAGCCACTGCTTTGATTTGCTTGTATTTTAAGTCCCAGAGGTTCAATGCACTGCATGTACAGACTGAAAGATTATCCACACTTCCTGTAGGAATCGCTATCTTCATATGACTATAAAGGCTACATTCTAATGATTATACTGACTCTGTGTTTTTGTTTTGTATAGCAGAAAGCAATCTGCTCACAGTTAGGAATGGGTGGTGCCCTTTTTCTGGCTGTTCTGGCAATGTATAGGTTAGAAGACAGGAGCTGGAACACAGCCAGAGTAATTTGGTCGTTATACTTAATGTACAGTCACATGCAACAAGGAAAAGAGATGATGAGATGAGGGTGATTGAAGGGATGACAATCAGAGAGGTCATGGGTTTGAATTGATGCAGATGGAGGAACAATCTCAATGGCTGTTTTTTTGTTGGAGCTCATCTGCTTAAAACTGCATCTTTTTTCTTACCAAGACAACTATCAACATCGGCACAATATTGAAGGACCAGACAAATAAGCCATATGGATATGTATGCTAACCTGGGAAATGATGAGGATATATTGTGGGGTTGTGAATAGGCTCTGTGATGATGTAAATTAAAGAGGAGGGCTTTAAAAGTGGAACGGGGGCCTTATTGCATATGCATTGAGATAGATCAAAGCCTTTTCGGAGGTCACAAATTTACATAGCGATATCACCAGAGCTATGGGAACCTGGCAACCTTGTCTTTGGACTAGTTTTGAATAAAGAGGGCCTTGTGGATGTCCTTTGGCACAATTAGAACAGGAGTCAAGGAAGTTCCCTCTGGTGCACTGTCTGAGCTTAACTAAATAATCTCCACTGGAGTGAAATTTGTGTTACAGTGTGTTGCCCGTCCAGTATTGTCATGGAGTTGTAGTATTTGCTGGTGGTAAGACACAACATTGACACTGCCAAACTGCACCAAAACTTCTCTGCTTTGTCAAAAGAAAATATCTCGCTGGTATGGGTGTGTAAACACTAGTTTCCAACATAATTATTTTGTCTTTACAGGAAAGAGAAGACTAACTCAAAGACTCAGTCTGATCTTCAGTCAAAAGGTGATTATAGACAAAGTCAAATAAATTGAAAGTTAAGATGTAGTGTCAAATAGGGTCAGTTCCACCAAATAGATCACCCAAGAGGGTTGTGCATTAACAAGTATAAAATTAAATATTAAAAAGAACCACCATTTTAAAATAATTTCTCTGTAAATGCAGCTCTGCTTTTTCATGATGTGTAAATATCAAATTACCTTGGAGCCACATCCAGGGCACTGAAAGCTAAGGCTGATCTTGTCAGCAAATAATGCCTAATCCGCTAATGAATAATTAAAACAGCCCTATTTAAGAAATAGTGTATATTCCTACATCACTGTTAAAAGCTTAAACACATAATCCAGGGAATCTTGGACAATTTATAAACTGCTCTAAATAATGCCACAAAGTACACGTAGTATAGTTATTGCATAAATGTTCAGCACTCAGTGTCCAAGTGAACAACAGTGTGCATTACATCCATATCTTTATTTAATTGATCAGAAGCAGATCTAACCAGTTCAGACCATCAACATGTCTTGACCCCCTTGGATTTTTTATGTGCCACATTTGCAACATTTAGATCTTTACAGCTGTGATCAGGTCACTCAAGGAACATTTCATTGGTCTGAGTGAAAAGATCTAGATTTGACACATATTCGACTTTATAATAGTCAGAAATGTGAAATGATACTCAAGGTAAGCTTTAGTTTCAGTCCAAACCCTGGAACACCTATAAAGAGAGTGTACAATTGGTTTGATAAAGAAATTATGTAGCAGCCATTTAAGGTTATACTTTGTCTGAAGCATAAATGAGTAAGTATTCTGTTCTACTAATGTTGTTTTTTTTTTCTTCTCTGCCTTTGTGTGTAGCTTTCTGGGGGGAATCAGACGACAGCAACTCAGAGATTGAAGCAGCCTTACGTCCTCAGCCCTTAAACACAAACAGTGATGACACTGATGACTTCTATGACTGATATTTCCCCAGGGATATTTTTAAAATGCGGTACTTTATATTTTATAATTCATCCCATGATCATTATTTTAATGGTCTGTAATGTAAATTATATGCACACTGTATCGTAAAAACAAATAAAGTTGACAGCTCTCACACTGGGTAAAGTATGTGAAGAGTTGTCCAACACTCTGATGTTAACCCTGCTTCAGTCTCTTTATCTGAACAACTCTCCCAGCTCATAATAACAGCTCGAAATAGATTAAACTGATCTTTTAAAGCGATTTGTTTGCACTAGGCTGAAAATCATGCATTTTGAATGCTGCAGGCATCTCCGAGTTCTCTACCTCCAGCATGCTCGAGTGTAGTGATGTGAGTCACCTGTGAAATGACAAAGCACAATGGCCACTCTGCATCGCTGCTGCGCGACCTGTGAACCTGCTGAAGAGGCCCATCTCTCAGGACACAAAGTGTTGCAGCGTTAACAAACTGAATATATAGTCCCTCCAACAAATACTCAACACACATTTCCACAACTGCTTCTTTAATATTGTGCTCATGGTACAGATGTGCAATCATATATGTCTAAATTCCTCTGTATTTTTGTGGTAATGAGCCACAAGTAGAATTGTTGCTGAAACCATAGGATGGTGTCTTGTGCAATTTATCATTTTTGAAGAGCACGAAACATTGTGAATCTATTAATAACTTGGCACTACTGTGTGGGAGGCTACATTCCCAAGTTTACATTTATAGTTCATTATGTCTGTAGTGTAAATTTCCAAAACTGCCATTCTGGGATGTGGTAAAAGCCCCTGGCATTCAGTGTCAGCAGGATTCCATTAGTCAGCGATAGGTGACTTTACATGCCTGAACCTTTTAAAGTAGGACTCCACATTCATTACCAGTAATGGCTTCAGACAGCCCTGACCCACCACAGAAAAGGGACTGTGGCAGAATAATTTGGAGTTTGCTAAAAGGCTCCCTAACATAATATCCATGTTAAGGAGCATGTCAACAGATACTTGTGTGCGACAGATAGCTCATAGTGGAAGTGGAGTTATATTGTACTAATGTGTACTAACACAATAACATTTTTAAAAAGAACCTTTCTGATTCTATGCCAGAGAGACGATGGTGATAATATTCACTTCATTCTTTTTTTTTTTTTTTATGCAGTCAGTCTGTCATGAGAGGATGGTTGAGGTTTAATCTTGCAGTTAAAAGAAGTTATCGACATAGTAGCTGACTTGGTTACATTAATAGCTTCACCACATTACTTGAGCGGTCATGTTCAGGTAGACATTAGGCTGAGCTCCACCCTTACAACAGTGTTTTTCTGAAGATCCACGTTAATGTTGAGTGAATGGATAGTGTTTCCAGATATAAATTGTCTAAAGAATGAAGAAGGATGGAACATTTACTATAGCAAAGAGTGGCATTACTGAAACTGATGGCAACATATCCTGCTAATTTATTTCAGTGTTCTTTGTATTGATTTGACCATTATTATCTCTTGCTAAATATAACAAGGAAACACATTCCACAAGTCAGAATCTCAGTTGTTTTGAGGTCAGTAGGGATGGTTTCGTATTAAAGCCAAATAGGTATTTATCGCTTTTTATTCCTGCATTGCAAACATGCCCATTATTAATACTTTTATTGTATGTTTGTAGCAGAGCAGATTGTAGTAGCTAACATGACTGACATTGAAGTGGATTAAAAAATATATGGTGCGTGTGATCTCCTTAACTTTTGTGTATTTCTGTAAAATAAGAAACTCAAGGTTTTGTCTCTATCAAATGTGAAGCTGTCAAATCTAGGCCCGACTGTCCTTGATCGTAATAATTATTCCCAATAGTTCAATGTAAAACCAAAGGACAGAAAGACTGTATGACTGCAAGCACATTTTTCTTTCAGATGAAAATAAAATGCACAATTGTTAGATCAAGGAAACCTAAACAGCACATCTGTGCAAAGCAATGGTAGAGATACAGAATGTTTAAACTGATTTTTTTTTAAACCTACATGCCTCAGTAGCAGTTGAAAATGCATTTTAGCTGCAACATACAGGCACATCTGCTGATAATGAGTGAAAATATCTAGAATTTCTTTATTTTTACCTAATGCTGGAACTCACTCTGCATGCGCCCATACAACTCAACATCTACTATAGAGTATGTGACAAAGGCCAAGGTCTCACACACTACTGTATTGTTAAAGGTACAAATACAAAACTAAACCCATCGTGTGTTTTGACAACATAGCAAGAAATGTTTTAGTAGATACAACAGCAGCACACACAAATGAGCTACTACAGAAATCAGAATATTGTGACATAGAATGTGGATTCTATCAGTATAGCGACATTTAGGTGTGAGGTTATTGATACAAAATATAAAAAACCTTTTTAGAAAACCTGTTTTTATTTTTAAGTGTATTTTATTTGAAGTGTATTTTCAGGCATCTAAAGTTCTTATGACTTTGTTTCATCATTGACTTTTTGCATTGTGGC
The DNA here is from genome assembly GCF_033026475.1 of Channa argus. Classification (NCBI taxonomy): domain Eukaryota; kingdom Metazoa; phylum Chordata; class Actinopteri; order Anabantiformes; family Channidae; genus Channa; species Channa argus. Next base: position 7,081,257 of record NC_090212.1, read on the forward strand.
TTTTTCCTGAGTCTTGTGATTGTTGCCTGCAAACAAAATTTCCTTTAGCATATTGAGTTGACTTGAGTGACAAGGAGAATGCATAAGTGCTGGTGATACTGTAATGATGAGTTTAGAAAGAATGCCTTTGGGGTCAGCATGCCAGAACAGTATGAAGCAAAACTCGAGGCATAAAGCTTTTTACTTCATGCATGTTCCTTTGCATTCAAAAGCATTTTGTTTTAATAAGCACATTATAATAATTAATGTGGACAGACACACCTTGGATTAATTTTGGACATGAGCAGGGGCTTGAGCCTCCAGATTTGTTTTAGTGCACAAAAACCTGCTGACCAGTAAGCAGCAGCAAATTAAACTTTTGAAAAAAAAACTTTTTTAAGCAATTTTGATTAATCTCTCATTTAAGTAAATTTGAGAAAAAGGAAGTTAACACCACAGACAAAATAACACAAACATGCTTAGCATTTGAGCTCACAACAGCTACAGTTTTTTTCAGTATTGAAGCCTGTTCCTTTCAATGTGGCATACTATCAAGAGTTTAAAGCCATTCATCTACAGCCCACATCAATTCAGCCTTTTTTTTCCTGCTCTGAGTGTCTGGAAAGATGAGAGGAGGGTCTTGCTCCCTCACAAGCCACATTGACCTGCTTTTTGTCCGGACAACTTCCAATAAGAAGGGGTCACCATTCTCTCATTGGTGTCTTGCATTTCAGTCTCATGCATGTGTCCAAATTGCTCTTCCAAAAGTCTTGGTTAGAGAAGCAGTATGCACACCATGTAGTAATAATAATTACCAAATTTCAACCATGATTTCCTCTAGTTAAATATGTCAGTCCGCTCTGTCCCTGTATGCTTTTATGCATTTTAGATTCTCTGATTAAAAAGTAAATTAATTTTAGCAGTATATGGTAGGACTAATAGATGAAAGCAAGTGGCAAAGTTAAACACATTTATCAACAATGCTGTGGTTTAACCGAGGCTCTCAAGTGTGCGCCTCCATTCTCCCCTTTCCCTACTTTTATTTTTTTATCAGTGAATAATCATATAAAGCAAGGCCATTTTGATCTTCTGCCTCAATAGGCCTCAATTAAATATTCATTCATTCTGATGTGGCCTGTTCGGCAGCTTCTTTGGTATGCGTGTTAAAGAGACAAAAGGCTGTGTTTGTAATTACACTAGCTTGGGCTTTTTCAAAGAGGTCAGGCACCATTATATAGAGTTAAACAATCTTTTTCCACTGATTTACACAGAGTTATTGGCAAAATGTTTACTTTGGCTAGGACTAGCAATTTTGTCCTTGAATGTTGAAACAAAACCAATTTATTCAGATTGCAAAGCTTAATCTAGCTGTTTCTCCAAGCCTTCTCCAAGGCTGTTTCCTGTGTTATGCTGTACATGTATGTATAAATCTTGATTTTCAGCAGTTTACTTAAAGTTATGCCACGTTTGTTTATTAAATGTTGATTGTATTCATTCAATATAACATTGGATATTTAGAATATAGAAATTCATATCAAGATCAAACTCTAAAAAAAGTTAGAAATTTTAAAATTACCTGTGCATTGTGAATGAGCTGCACTGTTCCTATTTGATCACCCTGGCATTGTGGGTATAGAGATGGTGATCTTCGTCAATTGTTCTCTTGATCTGAAACTGTTTGATGCAACACCTTTTCATGCTACACTTTCATATGGAAAGTGAAGGTCACATAGGAGAACCTTGCTGATCCCTGACCTGTAAATGCAGCACTTCCAGGAGGTCAATATGTTCACTTATATGTAATTCTAAAAGTAATTACTGGATTCCCATTAAACAAAAATCCAATCTGAAGATTCCCCTTAATATGGTCATTGTAAAGTAGATTAAGGTAACATTACCTCTAAAACTTTGCAACTATCAGGTTGAAACCTAACTTGCCTTTTCATATAGCAGCTTATAGGACTGCTGTCTCATAGCAGGAAAAGGACAGGTGTAGATGTCTCTGTTCTATCAGTAAGTATCAGTGTCCAAAGTTCCTCCCTATTTGATACATATTCCACCCCTTTATTAATGTGAATTTATATTTATATGAAGTTGCATCAATGCAAATACACACTACATGTAATGTGACTGATGATACAAAATTGCCATGGTAATAATCAGATTACCCATAGGATTTTCATGGTAGCACTTTATTCTATTGCTTGGTAATAGCAGGATAATAGTGGGGTAATATTTTAGAAATAACAAAGATAATATAGCTATGGCTTAGTAATATCTTCATAGCAACATTGGAGTAATATTTCTGTAATAACAGGGTTATTATGATGAATTATGAAAAATCAATGAAATATTATCCAGGTGTGTATAAGCATCGTATGTATTAAGGTAATAGGAGACTACAAACACATAGGTAATAATGTGGAAATCTTGTCTATCTTGATATAACTGACTGATTTCAATGATGGGCCCCATGACACATGCCGCATGATTGGAAGGAGATAATTGAATTTTTTTATTTGGTTATTGATTGCAAACACTGTAAACTGATGTGATGGTGTAGACAGTGGTTCAGACACAAACTCACCACAAAAATGTTCACTGGGATAATACCCCACTATTACCAAGCTGTAAAGAAAAGTGCTACGGGACATGGACTGGTGTTTAATAGGATTAACAAGGATTTGAAATGTCACTATACTGTGAAGAAGAAGGAATATCTGTCAAATTGAAATTTGTGAATTAGGGAGAGATTTAAGACACAGATCTGGACCCTGAATTTAAAGCAAGTCAATGGAATTTCATCACCTTGTATTTTATTATTCACACTTGTGCTTTTTCTGTGAATGAGATGTGAAATGTGAAAGTGACTTCAATGAGAAAGGTCTGTCTGCTCTCTTTGTAATTAGCATTACAGCCTCATGGCCACTAGAGCTGCAAACCTCTGGTCTTGTGTTGAAATAATACTATTGCTAAAATCACTCTTAATTAAATTTTTGTGTGCAGAAATTATAGTTGAACTTGGTAAAATATTACCTACAGCTATTTCTCTTGTGTACCTACCAGAATGGCTTCATAGAAATATTGATTAAGTATTGAACAGTTAGTAATGTTCCTATATATTTTTTCCTCTACCTACAGGAATAATAAACAACAGGCTCATAAGTAGTTTGATGTTTTTTATGTATAATGTAATTAGTGTATAGTGGCATTGTGGGTCCTAATGATCAGATTAAACCTCCCTTAAAAACGCTTAAATAATTTTAAAATTAATATTGGCTTGGAAGTACATGTTAATCACTCTGATTTCCTTAAGTTTTACTGTAATGAAACAAACAATCCCATGCATGCAGTGAAAATAGATAATGTTCCCAAGTCACACAAATCCTGTCTAAATTGGAACTTTATTACATTATCATTAACATTAACATTAATTAGCTGCCATTAACATTATTACAGCACATGACATGAAACCATTTTAATTCATCTCAATTTTCATTTCATTCATCACGTTTTAGACCCTGTCAGCAGGGAAGGACTGTGCACACTAAAACTACACATTATGGAGAAGGTGTGTAATGTGAAAATAAAAGATTTAACCAGTCTTACTACTTCAAAATGTGAGTTTGTTATTGTTCCAGCTAGTTGTATAAAGTAAAGTTGGCTCCCTTTGAACAAATATGAGTGCTGTGGTAAGTCTTATTATTTCGCTTCACTATATGGAACATATCTCCAGCCCTACCGTTACATTTATCACTTGATTCAGCAAGTATCTGAAAGCGCAGTGGGTGAACAATAGGTCCAAGGATGATTTGCACATGAATGATGTCTGTGAATGAGAGTGGGTTACAGAGGAAGGCTGTCTCTCCATAGTCGGGGCAGGAAGGTTTGCTCCCCTCTGCCCCCACTCCAAAGACCAGGTGAGATTCTCTGGCACAAAGGGCCAAGTGAAAATCTGTTCAGCACGGACGCCTAAACCCTTATTATGGTGATGCTTTAGGAGGGATTTCACTGGATGTATATAAAAGCACCGTGTTGCTTCTTGCTACAGCTGGATACCGTGTCTTTATGGATTGCTGTTACATGTCCATAAGGCTTTGATCTTTTGATTACAAATTTATACCATATAATATTATCATATGTCTCGCAGCCTCTATTTCTCTGCGGAGCCACAATGAAGCTTGCGAAGTATAGGCTAAAGCTTCCCAGCCCTGAACAAATGCAGACCAAATTGTCATGTTGACCACAAAAATGAATTATGTAGAAGTTTGGTTGCTGACACTGTTCTAGATCAAATGTATACTGTCAAACATATAGGCCAAACCAGTGTGAAAGACTGAAGGGGGATTTATGAGCATCTTTATTATGAAAGTGGTCCAATTGTTTATTAAAGGTAACAGATACAGTTTAATATCAAAATATACATAAAAAGTAAAAGTTCCAATTCAGCCTAGCAAAATTTCGAATAATATATATTGAAATACAAATTTCTGGCACTATAAATATCATTGAAGCTATATTATACGAAATTTAAGATGTTTTTTGTTACTGCCAATTCATAGTAATACACAATAGCTTATTGTTAAGTAAATTATCATGGAATGGAAATACTTCAATGTTACTTTGCGAAGAGTACTAGTAAATGCACTTATTTATATTCCACTGCTGATTATTGACTGGAATGTGTTTTATTTTGCAGGACACCAAATATCAACTGACACCAACCATTTCGTCTATAATTCAGTCCATGTAAACTGTGAACAGACTATTGTAAATTATGCACCATGAAATGTGTTTGGGTGCAATTACTATTCAGAACAAAACATCAGTGACTATCGTCCTTCAGCATGCAAGATCACATCGGTGTTAAACAAGTATAAGATTTCCTGTTTATCATGGTTTTCCCCAAATAAAGTGAGTTTTATTGGAAATATATTTGCAGTTTTACAAGCCCTATTAAAATTAATCAAAGTAAAATCAATTACCTCCAACTTGTTGCCACAGGCGTAAAAGCCAAGGGGGCAATCATAGCATTCCATGAATCTAGCAACAAAAGGCTTTTTCCACAGTTTGTTTCACTTTTCTCTTCCCATAACATCACACATATGAGGACACTAACATTTCAGTACCCTTTGGGAAATGTAACCTCACCCCTCAATGTTGTGCTGTTCCATTTTATGCTTATTTATCCTAATACTGAAATGATATTTATGCATTAATGCAGCTGTAATAGTGTTCAGACAATATGTATGGCTTTCTTCTTTACAATATTTTTGTGCTGTGACATAAGACTTCGCCCATTTCTGCCAGCGTGACAACTTAACTGCACCAGAGTCTGCCAATTGGCTCTCCACATTGCTCCAAATTTCAGCCAGTGCATGACCTTGTTTGTGACAATACTGCTGTGACTACTTACTTTGCCTGAGCTAGTGACATAACCATTGTCTTTACAGTAGCAAACACTGCAAAATTTCTTTGCAGTGAAAAGTAATTTAATAAAAAATGAGAAGGACATAATTTCTAATTAGAGTACTGGATTCTGATTTCTCATAAATGGCTGCATTAATGCAGATCTAAACAGCAGGTCAGGAGTCTGAAAGACCCTTGTTGTGAATGTAAGCGGTGTATCCCAGTTTTACCCCATGCATCTAATCTGTTCCTGTGATCCTCAGGCTCAGGGGATGCCAAGGGCCAGCTATGCTGAGCCATAATAAAGAGACCCAGACTGGAGCTGTGGTCAGAGAGCTCCAAATCTAGATTGCCAGATTCCTTCTTGAGATGATTCAAATCACATTATAATTAACCACATTTAGGATGGAGAGCAGAGAGTCCCTTCTTAGAGCTATTCCCATGATTCTCTCTTTCTCTTCCTCACACGCTCTTCCTCTGTCAGTCTCTTCCTTCATCTCTTGCTGTCTCTATTTTCAGTTGGGGTAATTAATATGGAAAGATAGAAAGGCATCATATTCTACAAATTCCTATGAGATTGGCTTGCAAAAGCTGTTAAAGCCAAGTAGGCAAATTAGTATTCATGCAGGTTTTCCTGTTGCAAGTCATTTCTCCCTTTGGGACCAAGTAGTAGATTGGGTAGACAGGCAACGCTCATCCTTGATTATGTGAGCAGAATGCCACCACAGATCCAAAGCCCAGCAGGAAAAAAAACATTCCTTAGGCAGTAAATCAATTTCTGTGACCTGCTAAATGTAATTGACTACACTCTAATTCTTTAACCCTGTGTTCGAGGTGGAAAACACATCCTGAGGTAGAATGATTATCAGCTATTATACAAATCTGTGGTTTCTGTATCTGTTAATAACCATTTACAGCAAAATTATACATACACCATGGTTCAGTGGCAATAAACAATGGCTTTAATGCACTAGTCATGTCTTTGTTTAGTCAATCAACTGGATCTCAGAAAACCACCTATTATTCAAAATGGAAAAATGGCTTGATAAAGAGTATTTATTTATTTATTTATTTTTTGCTTTTAGATGCATGGAAATTTGTATGTTAATTGAGATGTTAATATTTCAGCTTGTGTTTAATACTTGTTATGGCTAGTATTAGCATTTATCATTCATACAAAGGATGATTCAAAGGGAACATATCATGGTCTTATCCTATATAAAATATTTTGATGATTATAGATCCTCCTTACTCTAGCTTAAGAGGTGCAAAGCAGCACAACAGCAACAAAACTATATGGTTTTGTTAAAAGCGAAAATGTTAAATTTTACAATGCAGCATTTTGCTGGTATTGTTAAACAACCAACTGTACCAGTTCACACTGGCATTTATTTTTAGTATTTTTAACAGCTAAAGTTTTGGACATATAAAAGTACACTTGAACATGTGTTTGTTCAGGCTTACTTTTTCATCTTTGAAACACAAGTTCAATTGTCAGTTCACGTTCTTCAGCCTAAACTTGACCAGTTGATGGCCCGGGACATGGGCTCTGACTTTGGCCACATTAATTAGCAGTCCATCCTCTTCAGTCCATTCCCTCATACCTATTAGACCCAGCTCAGCAATCTGGTGGAAGGTAATTTGGTGCTCCATGCACACAGGGCACAGCATTGACACCTTATGCTTCGTGAATGAAGGCAATCTCCTGGGGACAGCGCTAAATTTATTCATGGTACGCTCTCCCACAGCCACTAGAGACGTGCCTGTGCCCGCCTGCCACACATCCACAGATTTGCTGCTCTGCATCTTTCCCCCGAAATCACAAATAATACTAAATGATATGAGGCAGTTGTTGCAGTGAGTTACATTCCTATCTGTGCAGGGACCAGGTGATCTCTGGGTGAGTGAGTTGTCTCTACTCCACGTATTAGTGTCTAAAATAAAGGCAATGCATAATATCAGGGTAGTGAATGTTATTGCATTCATGAATCTTCATCCTCAGAACCCCCACAAATTCTCTCTTTATGTCAAGGGAATACATGTTAGCAAATGTACACACATACACGCACAGACACGTCCATGATCAGTGTAGCTGGGTCACAGGAAGCAGTATTAACGTAATTCCTTGTTGATGGCTAAAATCTGTTGATAATAGAGATGTTAGCAAAGGTGACCAAAGCAGATTAGCCCAAGACACAGAAGGGGGATTGGTTGGACCCTGTATTAACAGAAGCTGTTGTCTGGGTACACTCGCTGGTCGCTGGGGGAAAACAGGGTCAGCCATTAGCATGGAGTAGATATGCTAATGCTCAACTTGAATCAACAGATCCCTGACTGCCTGCCACCTTTAATTTACGGCTGAGGTTTTAAAGCCAATATTAGCCAGTGCCACGAACAGGTGGACTTTGACTCTGCTGCACTCTGTGGGTAGTTTCTTCTGGGCACACAAGATCACTTTGAACAAAACTGAGGAATGGCCTTATGTCATGATGTACATATTCTATCAAGTAGGTGTGAGGCTGACGCATTAAGATGATGCAGAGCATCACAAATATTACAGACTGTGAGTGTGTCGCGAAGGTGAAAATGCACAATTAGATCACACTACTATCACTGAGAGTTTTACACATCCCCTCGGCTCTCGTGGTGATAAAAGAAAATATGAGCCCAGTAACACATCACTCCTGAGGCTGCAAACTTGTTTGGAGTTATTGTATCATCAAAGCAGAAGAGGCAAACAAGTGCCCTCAAGTCTTGCAGTGCTTCAGCGGAAAGAGGTATTTTGACAATTAGCCTTATAAATTTGGTTCCCTCGGCATCAAAACACGAGTGCTATCAATGTTTGCTGCACAATAGATGCACATGCTCTTCTCAGACGCAGGCTAGCCTGTTTCTTTTAGTAAGTGTCAATTGTACTGTCAGAGCAGAAATGTAACAGATCTGAGCATTTGTTACAAGTATAGTCAGAAAGAGACCAGCTTTATTTATGTGGAACCATCTGTGGTGATTTATTTTTATTAATCATTAGGTTGTCTTTGCGACTCGTGTAAAATCTTATTATTCAACACACTCTCTATATTTAGAGTAAATGTTGATTTTTGAGTAAAGATAAGAAATCAACCAAAACACTTACTGGTATACAATCAGGCAAACTGTTCTATATAAAACACAGTCTAATGCATTAACACAGCTATCTTTTGTCCCTCTGCAGTCTCTCTCTCACACACACACACACACACACACACACACACACACACGTACAGTACAAGGATTGAATTGAGTTGTACAATGAGTAAAATAGCAGCCAACAGCAGACGATAGCAACCTTGACCAAGTAGCCAGTGCTGTAGCAACAGCATGTAGTAGGAAAAATGTGATTTAATAATTGTGTTTATATAAATATGCAACAAGATCAGTTTTTACATGTATGTTCTGTAAGTAAATCATAATGTTTGAATGAAAATGAATGTGGATAACAATATTGAACTAGAAAAAGAAAATGCACTGTGAATGCTTCAGCGCTGAAAGGACTTTCCAAGCAAAGCTGAAACAAGGTTAACTGTTTTTGCTGGAAGAGCTGAAATGTTAGCTTTTGCTGAAAGCTGAATTTAAGCTGAACTATTTAAAAATAGCTGTAAGTTTTGCTTTTGCTAACATAGCTGGAATGTTTACTATAAAAATTAGAAAGAATTTGAAAAAAAAATAGACAATAAGCAGAATTGAATATTAACTGTTTTGCCTCGAGAACTGGCAAAGGTCTTACTGTAAGGTAGGAGGAAGCAACTGATGTAAACGAAACAGGCAGGAGAGCAAACAGGAAAACTAAGTGGGGATGAAAATATCAGGTTAGGCAACACAAAAAAGTAACAAATGAACAGAAAGTAGCAATTAAATGAGTCTGTGATGAAAAAACGTCGATGAGAAAATTTACTTGAAGTTCTAGGGTAGCTTAGACAGGAGGATAAGCACAACGCATGGACAAACAGATAGCGAGATTCACATTGCATAGGAAGACGATTGGGCAGATGGAAGTCGGTCACTAAAAATGACAGCTATGACACGGGCCACTACCACCATGGGTTCGATGATCTTGGTGATGGGAAAGGGTATGGCGACCCCCGTGGGGAGCCATACTCGCTGACCCACCCGATTGTCTAAAGTGTTTGGACACAGCTCTGAGCCTGATCATATGACCTCATTCAGCTGTGTCCATTACGTTGCCATGGTAATCTGCCATGTTAATCTGCCAATCTGCCAAGTCACTCACATTTCCTGAAGACAGGTTATAAACTGCTCAGACTTTGCCTCGCAAAATGTGCAAAATGGGAAAAAGTATTAGTCCTGTTAACAAAATTTAAACAATGCTGGAGCATTCACATTAGATAACGTAAGATACAGTAGATACCAGTAACATTTATGTATATGAAAGATGAACCTAAATCAGTGTTAAACTTTACATGTTTATCAGAGCATTTTTAATTGTAACTGGGCTGTTTATATCAAGTTCAAATGACTATTCAGCTAATGCTTACATCTGTATTTTAAAAAATCTTTTGTCAACATCTAAATTCCGACTGTAGAAAAATGTGTTTGGTCTGTCACACTGTCAGTCAGGCACAGGTAAATAAGTGTAGTTCTTTGTATGCAAACACTGACAGGAACACACCAATGTACTCCATTCAGATAGCTCTCTTTTGAAAAAGCTCAATATTCTGTGAAGGAAGGCCAAGCAGTAGGCCTATTCATTAGTCCCCTGCTTTGATATGTGCTTGCTTAGAACTGTATGGGGATATTGCCCTTCAAAAAATTGTTTTCCATGGGCAAATGTTCTTTTTCTATTTAGTTCATCATTCAGTAGGAATAAAAGTAGTCCAGATTTAGTGATCAACAAACTATTCTTTTTTTGTGCAAACATCAAAGTAACAAACTTTAAGCTCTTTTATAGTTGACTGAATCAGTGTTTGGTTTATTTATTTATAATTTGTTAGAAAAAGTTTCAAGCCAGTCACTAATATTTCAATTCAACACAATAAGTTTGCATTTGTGTAGCTGAAATTCAACATGTTTTAACATTTAAATTAAAATATAATAGGATGTTATATCATAGAATTTTCCCTCAGTAGGAATGTATGTAGATAACGATTGGAAAATTTGATGTGTAACCCTGAATTATCCTGGAACATGGTTAACTAGCCACAGGTCAGTATCATGTTAGGGTATAAAAAGAGCATCCTAGAGAAGCTTAGTCCTTAGTAAGGATGGGGTGCGATTCAAAAAATGCATGTTCAATGCCTTGAACTACAAAGAATTTCGGGGTTTCGTCATATCTAATACCATTAAAATATTTCAATAACCTGGATAAATGTCTGTACACAAGGGACAAGGCCAATAAGCAATATTGATTGGTCATAATCTTTGAGCCCTCATGGGCCACTGATTAAAACAGGCACAATCCGGCAGTGGATAATAAATAACTTATGGATAATGACTTAATAATTTCAGTGTGATCGAAAATACAGGAAGGCAGTTAACATGTGAAGTAATGTCACAGTAAAGATGTTTACTTTAGTCTTTTCAAAGCAGCAAAAACAAGTTACTGGTTTTGCAAATGAATCTGTCAGAAAATGCTTTATGCCAAGATATTCACTGACTGCTAGGCTACTGTCACCTGACTGAATGTTTCAAATGATTGAAGATTAAAATATAAAGGCATGTGGAACACAACAATGATTGAATTGATGGTTAAATCTCTGAATCTATAAATCCCATTTTAATGAATAACTTAATTTCCATCATTGCTTTGTTCTTAGGTTTGTCACTGGTTTTCAATAAAAGCCACTATGTTAACCCTGTCAGATATGTCTAGTTGTTTAAGTGAGCAACGCTGCAAATGCTGATAAGCATGTTTTGAGCAACAAAGGGGACAAATGTTTCATTTCAACCCACTTTTTAGTTATTATTGCATTTACTTAATAAAATTATTAGTAATTTCTGGTCATTGCTTGAATTATTATGACTGTAATAAGTGTTTTGTATTGTACTGTACTCACATGTTTTGTGTTTTTATATTTTTCTGTTATGAAAACTCAAATGGAACTGTGTCAGTGTCAAAGAAATGGAATTATGTTACTGAAATATTAAACAATAATCTTACATCAATACTAGATTTATGTTACATGTCTCTGACCTGACCTTGTTTATCAATTTAATGTGTTATTTATTTTTATCGAATTGTTTTTCTTAGAACATCCTTAGCCCAGTCATCAGAATTAGCATATCAATATGTCTAAGTGCTGAATAGTGCTGCATTAGTGCTGCATTAAAAGAATCTGTGCTTGTTTTCTATTATTGTAGACATTTTGCACTACAGCATTAAGAATGTATTTTCTACAACATTCACAGATGATGTTAGTCTGAATCTGTTGTGGCAAGAAGGTCTGGCAGATGCTCGTTGACCTCAGCATTAACCTTCAATACTAAAGTGTTTTACCTGCAGTAAAAGTATTGAAGCAAATATAAAACAGCCACTTGCTTCCATCATTTACTGCTGATGCTGTCACATAATTAACTGAAACTGACGATGATTTTTAAGATTTGGTGGTTCAGCAGGTCACTCTTTATAACGCCGTTGCTTCAGTATTTTCGAGAACACGTTTTTTTCAAGACTAAACAACTTTATTTATAGCTAATACAATTAAACAAAATAGCTTCCCGGTCTTGAGACATCCTTTAATTCAGGTCAAGGTCTTAATCACTGTTTAACATTATTATTTATTTATTTTTATTAAATGACTGATTCACTGAATGATTTGAGCTGAAGACACAGTTTCACTGTAATGTAAAGAGTTTTCCCAGGAGGAATATTTGGATGAAATATAAATAAACAGTTACTTATTTTCTTTGAATCTTCCACGGTTTGACATCAAATGCAAAAAGTAGGTGATACTGCAGGGTCTGTCTAAGTAATGATGCAACTGTAAGTGTGAACTCCAAAGAGATGGTCCACTACACCACACTATTCAGCCACAACATTAAATCCACCTAGTATCTCCATTGATGTAGTAGACAGTAGTTTGCATTCTGGCGCCATTGCATTTTCCTACAGTGTAACTATATGTGAACTATATTGTGCAGTGGGTCTCAGGTGCTACATACTTTTAGTAATATTCAGCAATGTCTTTGACTTTCTACCAGTTGTATCATAGTGGAGTTTCAAACATTTTCCAAATTTTGGACCGGTGGAACATGTTGACCTATATTAGTCCCTCAATTTACCTAAAAATAGCTTGTCAACATTAGTAACATTCCATGGCTGATTTAGCCAAGCTGGTGAACAAGCCACCATGAAAACAAAGAACACATTTATTAACTTCTTAAATGAAAGTGATAAAGAGAATCAAAACATTCCAAACAACTTATGCTTTTATAATTGAATTTCATCACCCAAAAGTCAAACATGGGTAAAAGAAAATGAAGTCTACTTCAGAGTGAGTAGAATTATCTTCAAAAATGTTTTTGGTTCCTCTGAAGATTATGTTGATGCTGACAGGGCACAGGCATTTTGGAGACGTGAGGCTTTGCAGGCAAATGAATCACAGCTTTTGAGTTGAATTACAAGTTAAAGATCCACCTGAAAGCATTTATCGTTTACATGCACGTTGGCTAAATGCATTGATATTCACATTTTGATGAGGTGACATTTCAGAATAATACTAGAGAAAATTTTTAATTTCAGCTTTTTTAAATTTTATCACACTCTCAGGAGCTCAAACATTTGTGTTACTGTTTGGTGGCATTGCTTTTAAATGTGACACTTGAATCAAACCATTGGGGTAGCTTTCAGAAGCTTCACATAAACCTCTGCAGAAATTTAATCTGTTCCTGCCACTGGGTCAGGTTTGCGGGTCTCCTTGTATGAAACTTGTTTTTCAGTTCAGCCCACAAATTTTCTTTTGGAACAAGGTCACGGCGTTGTGATGGCCACTTGAAACCCCTTACTCTGCTGGCTTTAAGCCATTTTGTTATAATTTTGGAAGTATGCTTGAGATCACTGTTGTGTCCAAATGTTAGCTTCCTGGTTCGTATTTATAGATATAGTATTAAAATATCCAATTTAAGCTGAACTATTTAAAAGTAGCTGTAAGTTTTGCTTTTGCTAAAATAGCTGGAATGTTTACTATAAAAATTAGAAGAAATCTGAAACAAAAAAGTAGACAATAAGCAGAATTGAATGTTAACTGTTTTGCCTCGAGAACTGGCCAAGGTCTTACTGTAAGGTATCGGAGATGGGAGACTGACAGATATTAGAGACTAGGAGGAAGCAACTGAGGTAAACGAAACAGGCAGGAGAGCAAACAGGAAACTAAGTGGGGATGAAAATATCAGGTTAGGCAACACAAAAAAGTAACAAATGAACAGAAAGTAGCAATTAAATGAGTCTGTGATGAAAAATGTCGATGAGACAATTTACTTGAAGTTCCATAAACGCACAAAGCAACCAATTAACTGAATGCATTATACATTAATTCTCCTTCTTCGTGATACCATCAGTTTTAGTACACGTGTACATGTGTCCTTCTTGCCAGAGACCTCTCCACAACCTGATTCCGTTACCCCTGTGATTCACAGCTGGGCATTAATGATCATAACATTGATAATAATGGTCAAACTGTTGTATTCTTGTCTCATCTAACCAGAACAATACTTCAAAAGGTGAGATCTTAATCACAATACTCACAAACTTTACATGTGCTTCTATGCTGCTTTTGGTACTGGCTTCCTCGTTGGGATTCTAACTTTCAACTTATGATAAAACAGCACCAGGTCCCTGGTTCAAATCCCTGACCAGGTACAGCCTTTCTGTGTGGAGTTTGCACGTTGTCCCTGTGCTTGTGTGGGATACCTTTGGGGACTCTGGTTTTCTCCTACGGTCCATAAACATGCATGTTAGGTTAATTGGTGACTCTAAATTGCGTGTAGGTTTAAATGTGAGTGTGAATCTCTGTCTCTGTAGGTCAGTGTTGGCATTAAGATAGACTGTTGATCTGTCCAGGGTTTACCCCGCCTCTTGCCCAATGAAAGCTTGGATAGGCCCCAGCCCCCTGCAACCCTAAGCAGGATAAGCAGTTAAGATAATGGATGGATGGATGGAAAAACGTGGCAAAGCAAGCATCACCCATTTACTGTCAAGGAAAAGCTGACATTGCTGCTGTGTAACCCACACAGAGTAAGACAGATTCAACAGGTCCCCAACTACAGTGAAGGTGAAAATTGAGAAAAGCTCGATACTGAACTGTCTGCAGTGTGGTTGCATTATGAATAGTGTCGGTGGGCTCGGTGATATGTATCAACATGGGAAAAGAATGCGTGGAATATAAAAAACAATATCTCTGTGGCTGCTTTTTCTTTTTCTTTTTAAAATGCCCATTTCAAGTCTAAAAATGTTACATCAACTCACTACCAAATAAGCAACTGCCAGATTTTTTTTTCAAACCACAAAATAACATGAGAAAGTATGAGCCTGAAGGGAAATTCTAAACTGCAAACTGCAGGCAGTCACTATAAGTGATCCTCCTTGACAGCACTTGTCCAAAGGAATTAGAAGCAAATGTGACACAGAACCAGGACTTTATTTTAGGTATTTCACATTAAATTCTATTAATAAAAATGAACACTGAGCATGTACTGCGCATATTCTATACATACATGTGCTTAGTAAATGAAAGGGCTTCATATTTGGTTACATTCTCAAATGCAAATTGCAAAAATGTCCACAACCTAAGATCATCACTTTCATGGTAAAGATCTTCCAAATTAACTTTCCTCAGTTGTATTTTCACCCAATTTAATGTAAAATAAAAAAACATCTTTCACTGTCCAAAACCACCTGGTGGTTATAATGTTGTGGTGGACAGGGGTCATAGTGGGCACAGACTGATCTGCAGCTACACAACTCTATACACAGCAAGCGGCGATGCACTGTTTGTTCTGACACCTGTCAATCATGGCCAACAAAAGACTTTTCCCAAGCTGACCCCTGTCCACCACAACTTGTGGTTAGCCAATGTAGCTTGCAAAAAGATAAGAATGACCTTAAACTCCAGTGTTCTTCTGTTTTTCCTTTTTTCTTCAAATGCTTTGTGGTTTTACTGATGCAGTTTGAAGGTTGGTGGGAAACACTAAGTGTGACAATACAGGCTTGTAGATTGAGTGAAGGGCAACGCGGTCAATCAAAGGCTACCTTTTCTCTCTCAGCCCTTGCTTTGGGGTCTTCCTGACGGTAATTCTCTGATTTGACTTTGATGTGCCAATTTGTGCCTGATGAATAATTGTCTGGTTTGCTGATAACTTGTGGGAGTCAAGTGCATTCTGGTGGCACTCAATGCAAATGGGAGATATTTGGGTCCTTCAAATCACGACAGTGGCCCCTCTACATGTGCCTCCCCGTTCCGTGAGTAAACTGACCAATTAGCTGTGTTTGAAGAAGCCATTTTTGATTAGAGCAATCAGTAAACAGCAAGGCCTCTCCATGATTGTCCCCCTGATTAGATGAGTTGTCACTTGAGAAGTTGTTGGAGATTTTAATTCATGGCCTTATATCACTGAAAAGTATGGTAATTACCTAATCCATTTTCCACAGTTCAGCACTTGGAATACAATTCATCCATACTGTCAATGTTGAAAAAACCTTCCTAAAGTTCTTAAGTAGTCACTGAATCAATTGAAATAAGCAAAGAGAATATGCAGCGGGGTGTCAGTGGTGATAAGATCAAGGTGAAAAGAACAGAGTGAATAAAAATTAAAATAAAAATGAAAAGATTTTTTTAAAAGATGGTTAATTAAATTAATGAATTTACAATTGCAATTGCAAATTGCAAAAATAGCTATATTTACATTCTGTGGGCTCTTACACACACTCATTACTCATGAATTATCACAGAATAATCTGCATAAGGAAACACATCTTATTATTCACACCCATCTTTGAGTGTCTATGCATTAGATCCTAATTAACACTATAGACTGGTTAATAGTTAAAAGACTGCAGTGATAAGTGATAAATTACTATACTTATGCTGCAAAATTGCTATTACATGAATGGAATGCACATATTTTATTACTTTTTGTATGTTTTCTCATTGTCTTTAAAAGGTAAATGTGTTTATTTCATTAATCACATTTCATCTTTTTAATAACGTGTGCATCACATTTTCAAATGATCACATTTCTCGTTTTTATCAGCTTCCCAGTCATCAGTTAAGTACCGAACATTTGATAAATTGATTTTCAGCGATGAATGAACATAAAATAAACAAAAATATTCTAAATAATACAGTAACAATGCCTGCATGTCAGGTTGGTGATACAACAGCACATTTTTAAAAACTGAAATAGATAAACTGTAATGGTTAAATAACTTCAAGTATAAAAAAGTTCCTGTACACAATTTTTTTAAACATTTTTATTTATTAAAGATGTTATATGAAATATACTGTATCTTTAAATGTTGAAATGAAAAAGGGACATGTATTATTTAAAAGTGGTTTTACCTGTAAAGAAACAATATTTACAATGTACTGTATATGCATTATACATGCATGTGGACCAAAAATGATGTGTTTATACAATGTTGGAAATACACTTCTATGTGTAGAAACACAGTCTCAGTATTGGTCAAGGTTATAAAGGTGACACATCCAGCAGGTGAACTTTTTAATAAAAGAACCATCCAAAATACATATATTTTATTTATAAAAAAAGTTTGTATAAATGTAAAGCATTTGTAGGGAATCCAGATGTCTTTATTACTTGTGTTGATGTAAACTGACACAACTTATGCTACTATTCGTACAATTTCAGTTCTGCACATTTACGTATTACCTAAATATTTCCAGGCATTATATTAATAATCAGCAATTAAGGATGTTTTTTCTCAATTCCTTCTTGTTACCTTCATATGACCATTAAAGAAAGATCATACAGTGTTACTGCCCTTTCTACAGTATTGTGATTCACTGAAGATGAAGTAAGAAAGACAAAGAAGCTTAGGTTTCATCAGGTGACATCATACAGTTTTGTCGGGGACACACACACCTATAGCCAAACGTAGATTGCAACTTATTGACCATCAAATCCCCAGATGATGCCTTAATCAATACCACAGACAGAGTAAGTAGACAGTGGAAGGGTGTGTGTGACACAAAGCCAGGATTAGGCCTGATTAGGGCAGTTTTAACATGTCCTGCTGATTAAAGGCCAGTGGATCTGACCGCTAATTAGCTGTGAAGTGTGGCTGGCCGCACAGACAGGACAACGGCGGGAGGAGGGGTTGACAGCCCAGACTCCCCCTCCCCTCCCCTTCTCCCTCCCTCTCACAGTCCCTCCCTCCTTCTCTTGTCCACTCACCACCCCCACAAAAGGGCCTAGGGCTCTTTGATTGGGTGTGCTGCATTGTGAAGAGCGGAGTTGTAAAAGAGTCCCATTTCCCTTTTGCTGTGCCACTACCCCCTGCAGGGTGGAGTCAATGTACCCTTTCTGTGCCTTCGTATGACCAGCTGGCTACAGCGGGGCAAATAAACACTCCAGATCCACTGACCAGTATGACTCCCATCTGAAACAGAGCTTTTGTCCCATGTGGATTGTGCCCTAATTGGTGTCCCTGAGACAAATTCTCAGTGTGATTGTTATTTGCACTGATGAGGTTTTAATGAACAGATAATAAACAGAAGATACAAGTAACAAGTAAATAATGGATTAGGGTTGTGTAAAAATAGACATTCACTTCTACCTAACAATAACACTAACAATCAAATGTTTTTCATTAAGAAGCTGAAAAAGGAAAAATATACATTATACATTTTGTTCTGTCCTGCAAAATATATTGTCTCACACTGGAAACAACTACAACAAAATAAAACTCATGGTGTAGATTGTGAGCTTTTGAATAGTGTTTCTCCAGCCTCCCTTTTGTTTGCATTTCCTTAAAATTAAATCGTGTCTACATGTGATCCCTTGCTTTGAGGTTTCATTGTTCGTTCAAATTATTTAATTTACTTTCGTGAGCCCCAATTTTGTTTTGTGACCCTTATTTGGGAAAAACTCAAAGTTGGAAACCTTGAGAGCCCCCATCAGCCCCCCCCCCCCCCCCCCCCACACACACACACACACACACACACACACACACACGCACACACAAACACACAATATGCTAACCTTTAAAATAAAGCATTACCTCATGTCAAATCAAAAGGTATATTTATTATGTATAAACTGCAGATAATGGGAAAAAAAATTCACCAATGTCACAAGTCATTTGTAAACCTGCAGAATTAGCTGTTCCCCACACTTCCCTTCTGAGACCCCCTGACCAGAGTAGCTCAAGAGGAAGAGAGGAGAGCGTAAAGAAACATGGGATTTGGGGCATAATCCTGTTTGTCCTTGGGGTCACATGCACTACAGAGTTAAGATTTTAAGCTACAGTCTGGAAGTTTATTGGAGGGACAAACAGCAGTCTAATTGTAATTCCCTCTGGAGAGCAGTCAGTGTCTCCTGCTGAATGCTGGAGAGGAGACAGGTTGTTGCAAGATGATAATTGAATAGAAAGTGGGTGGTCCTTTTTGGCCCCCGTGGCCCTGTGGGACAGTTATATTGAGAATTCTGCGTGTTTTAGAGGGGGCAGATTACTGAATGTTATATTTGAAGAAACCATTATGTCCTTCTGGGCTTAATTTGATAGACGCAGCTACTGAGTGGAGGCTGTTTCTGTTGTCTTTTGCCATTCATGTCGATTTCTGTGTGTGTATTTGACTGTTTGCTGTTGAATCATTGCCCCCCATTAACTAGTTCTGAGATCATCTTTCTATTTTTTACAAGTATGTTTAAAGCATTGCCCTTGAATTTGTTTTGCACATGTATGAGTTCTGACTCCTGTGTGTAGTTTGATTTGTGTTTGCAACATGCACACCTGTTTATCTCAAATGAAAATGCATGACTTTATATTCAAAATCCACTGACTATGTAGTCAGATTTAATTGTGTGTGTCAATAAAAGAAAGTTACACTCACTGACGGACAAACAGACACACACATGCTATGCTATGCCCCAGTATAACTATGCTAGGGCATAGTATGCCCCAGCCAACACACACTGATCTTATCCATTGCCTACCTTCATTGAACTGCTCTCCAGCTCTGGCCCTATTAACCAGTAATCCGCAGACTGGCAGCTGGCCATTACCGTGGCAACAGTGAGCTGGGAGAAAACTGCTTGCTGGTTCAAAAGTAAAGAGGAGTGTTGTGAAGGACAGGGATGAACTCCTTTATCCTGGAAATGTGTCTATTTGATTTTTCTGAACACAAAAACTCAATTTCTTATTAATTTTCACTCCACCTCTTTACATATTTGGACCTGACGAAGAAACGTCTTTTATGCTCGCTTGATTTACGGGCAAATTGAAGCCCATTCCAAGGATGGCGTATAATTATATCATGTGTTGCCCTGTTGATATAACAGACAGTCAGACAGGCAGGCTGGAGTATTTTGAATAGCTCATAAATCTCTGCAGAGGAGCTTGTCCTTCAAGTCAACATTTATTTAAAAAGATTTGTTAGTTATGCTTACAGGCTGTAGCCATTTCAGTGTGTGTCTCCTTACAATGTTACTTGATAGTAGATGTGTAGGGACCCATTTACAGCATCTATAGAATGATACACATTTTAATGTTTTTATTGTGACAAAAATATGTCAGATATTACATATATGAAAGCAAGCAGCATTGCTTGTAAGTTCCTGAAATAGCAGTAAGAAAGACTAAATAAATTCTGTGAGTTAATGATGTTTATGCTGATATGTTCACACGTCTAGTTGTATATAGTTTGTCAAGTTGGTGCTTGAGATGCTTCCTCAACAGAGGATGCAGCTCATTGCAGTTCTACAAGTAAAATGATATCTAAATTACAATAACATAATGTATGATACACAAGGCTGGTTGATAAATTTTGAGCCTATTTTGTTCTCAATATAAAATGGAAAGACCAAATTAGACGAGGAATTTAAAAAGAGAGAGATCAAATGTTTGGCAGCGTTCATTTTTTTTTACTTGTAATGTGGAGGTGTTGAAGAAAGAAGAAAGGAGAGTATAAAAATGGAGAGAGTATAATGCATTTAATGTTGTATGGCTGGCTCCCATACAAAAGCAGGTTTATCTCCTGCCTCTTCTACAGTATCTTTGAGTCTAGACACAGTGCCATCTCAGTAGGGGCTGTTCGGCCATAGTAGATTTTAGAATTGGCTAAACTAATTTCCTTAAAGAAGAGTTTGTGGGACTTAATGAGGCATAACTAATGGAGGTCCCACAATCGTCAGAGCCATGCTGGAAGCACCATGGCAGGACAGAGCGGCCATTGATTCTTGCTTCAAACCTCTTGAGTTCCTAATCAGCTTCTTTGGTTGTGCGTTTCAGGCCTGACAAACCTATTGTTGCCCTGTGTCACTGGAGGTCAGTAGTTATTAGTGGCAACTGAAAACAGTTTCTCTAACTACTTATGGGCGAATTGAATAACATGCATAGGGGGACTTGAAGGGGGGATTACTGGCAGTGCAGCAAGTCCGGACGGTGCAGGAGAGAATGTGACATGGTTTTCTAATAAGGGATGCTGCCCCCCACCACACACACACTTATAACCTGGCTCTTCATCCTTCATCCTCTGCCCCCCTTCTCGTACAGACAGTTGTGAATAGTCTTCAAAAGGTTTTTTTGGTGCTGCAATGCCTCATATTGCTAAAATGGTATTCATGGTAAGCAATGGAATTAGCCAGTGCAAGCCTTGGAATAGCGTATAATTGTATGTGTGTGTGTGTGTGTGTGTGTGTGTGTGTGTCTGTGTGTGATCATGTTATCATCAAACCAAAGCCAATGTAAAAATGTGGTTTCATGTATTTAATTTCATGGAAATCTATTAAAGAGAGAATTGCTTTCATAGTCCTATGACCTTCTTGAAATGTTTTTTTTAATACAGTAGGAAGATGATTATTTCCAGGGTAATTTTATCATTTGAAAATGACTGAAATTAGGGAGGCTTTTTACTTCATGCCTGGGGCAAAGACTTGAAGTCTTGCAATGACTCACTCTGTTTAAGCCAAAACAAATGCAGCGGGCACAGGTTCGTCATAGAAAACAGAAAGACAGCCTCCCCTTGACAGAACATGAGGGCAATACACTAATTAAAATCTCGCTGTCTCTCTCAGAACTTGTCAATTCAATGCATTCATTTGCACAGTGAAATGAAAAGCAGACCTCGTCTCTTAATCATTTCACATAGGGGCAAGATTTGGGGACTAATTCTGAGAAAGAAAGGCAAGAGGAGGTTGTAGGACACGATAGAGTATATACACACACACACTCATACAACCACACACACACACATATAAATATATATACAATATATGACATACTGATGCAGTTGATGTTATTATACAAAATTACAGGCGTGAGGAAACAGAAAACATTCGATTTTTACCTGACTTTCTTCATTTACTATATTCAACTTAGTAACAGGGGCGGATTGTGCTTTTGTCTCTCTTTTTAAAAAGTTTTTGTTAAGACCAACGGCATGAAGCCGTTTCTTCCCGTGTTGTACCAGCAAAACTGTGTGCGATGAGGGTTATATGTTCGGTCCATGCAGCCAATGATGTTAAACCCTTGCCAATTAGCGCTCTCTAGGTTGCTAGGTCGCCATGGTCAATTGAGGAACACATCAATAGGACTTGAAAAGGTTTCTCTAAGATCAGACCTTCTGACATATTAAGTAGAATAAGGGGGAGGAAGAGAGTTTGGGGGGGGGCTTTGTGTGCTTTGTGTAATAGAGGCAATTTTATATCATGTATGACTTATTCATTTGCTTTCTTTCTCTGTATGCATGTGGGATGTATATTCATGCACACGAGCTTCACTTGCATGTGTGCATTTGCACATAGGCTATGTGTGGGTGTTGCTGACACAGACGACCTTTAAACTGGTTCTGCAACTACATACACTGAAGTAACACCACACAGCAGCGGCTACAGCCCAAAAACTTTCCAGACAGAACTGATGATGCCAGCACCAATTACAGTGCCCGGGCTGTCTCATATATTCTTACAAAGGGAGGTAGCCCCCAATAAACCGAGAGAAGCAACAGGCACAATAGCCAGTGATTACCAAGCATAGCCTATTAGTGCTCCATAACTATGGCTATTGAAAAGAGAAAAGAATGGCTTCACCTCCACTTTCATTTCATGTGGTCCACCATCAAAAGCTTTGTTGACAGCTCATTCATGCCCTCAATTTAGAGACAAAATCTATCAGAAACATCTTGCAGCATCAAAGTGTATATTGTGGAATGTATTTCTCTTTTTAATGCTCTTATCAAACTCCCTCCTGATGGAGTTGTTGTGCTCAATTCCAAATGTCAGGTGCATATTGGCTCTGATGCTTCCTTCAAGTATAGGGATGATAGCACATATACATACAGCTGCCAGGTATGTGAAGGGTTTGGAAATGGAGGCTCTCCAAGGTCTCCATTGAGACACACTGATAGCCATCATCATCATCACAGGGTGCCATCAGCAAGAGGATTGAGAAGTAATTTCCAAACGTGTTTAAATGTCCACAGGAAATCAAATGTTAGATCCTTATTATCAGCCGCTGCTGGTGTAAAAAATGGCTTTGGAGGACAGTAGCAAAGGGGAACGACACTGATGCTAAGTGATGACCTTAAACACTCTGGAGTTTGTTTGCTCAAATCATTCATCTTTTAAAGAGATTGATCAGAATGAGGCATTTCTCTGTCTCTGTGTGTGCGTGTGCATGTGTGTGTGAGAAAATGTGGCAATCTGAACATTTGTAGGGCTTTTCAAAAAGAAATGTGGATATCAGTGCTATTTAGCCTTAAACTATAAGTAACAATTAAGAAGAATTAAACCTTGTATTAACTTTAGAGGTATTTCTTGAATATATAAATATTTGTTGTAATGGTGTTTCTGGTATACACTGATCATAATTGAAATAATAAGGCCTAAAGAATTTAACACTGAGCAGTAACAATAAAGTTTTTTTGTTTTTTTTAAGACTTTGACACGTAATTAATTTACATGATAGTAGCTTTTTTTTTAAACACAATGCACCCACAAACTCACAAATACAATTTTGGTAAACAGGTATCATTTGAATTAAATATATATTTAAATAAATAGAATAGAATAGAATAGAATAGATTAAATGAATAGATTTCAAATTTGTATTATTTTTAGAAGATTCACCATTTATGTTTAAAAAATATAATAATCATAATAATATAATAATCATAATAATAATATACTAAACATAATATTAATCATAATAATAATATGTATGTCTGCATGTGTAATTCTTGATAATTATGAATTTGTATTACAGTAATTGGCTGTCATTGTGTTATTTATAAAACCTCGCAATCATAATAAATTGTAAAACGACACACACTGCGACATAACGAAGGTCTGGGCCTTTAAAGCGGTGAGATCATTATGTTGCAGAAATTTGTATAAACATATATTAATACATACAAGAGCTGAAAAGTGATTTTTGAAACAGTAATTCCACCGTCTAGAGTCTTACAGACATCCTCCATGAAAGGCAGCCCTCCAAAACGTCACCTGAACAATGCTGGCTCCCTCATCGACCTTGCTTTCCAGCTCAATTTGGTCTCAATCACAACATAATGAAAATGCACTCCAAAACAGATCCCTTTAAAAAATTACTTCTTCAGGAACAGCTCTCACACTTCAAGTTATTTATTGTTAACGTTCACTTGGTTTTGAAACATATACAGCAGCCATCACGCATTTGATCCTTTTAACTTACAAAAGAATAAAGAAAACATAAAAGTGGACGCGATGACGATTATTATACAGTTAAACGCATTCGTGTGTTAGCCAAATATACAAGTCCCTACTTAATTCAGTATGTCTAAATGAATACATTAGTTTACAATATTAATATCATAAAATACCAGGATATCACCGCAAGTAAGGAGTGGTGGTTTAGTGTACTTCAAACCTGATCCCACCTCTCCCCCCAGTCCGAACTCAAGTGAAGCAGCATTCCCTTTGATTCAGCAACATAGACTACGTTTAAAACATCGTGAGGAAGGTCCAAAACATGGATTACAAAAGGTCCAGAAACGACATCATTTCGTTCAAGGGCAGTCATTTCTGTAATGTCAAAAATAGACTCCCCTCTTATAGATGTCAAGAAAATGTGCCCTGATCAGCTGGTGCGCCTTTCTGCGCCTTGTCCCCTTTAAAACCACAGGGCCCTCGGTTTGAGCCGTCTCACACACACACACATATATGTATATGTATGTATGTGTGTGTGTCTATATATATGTATATATATATATATATAGACACACACACACTCACACACATGCTCTTTTGCTCTTGCATGGGCTCATCCGCAGGTTCACATAGAAAAGCTGGAAAAGTGACAGTACTGTATTAGGTCCTACCACGTTCTGCCGTACAGGAGGTTTGAGCTGACCATGTTACTGGTGTAATCTACAGCAGATGTGTCTATCTGGGCCATGTTGAGCTGGCTGTGCAGTGAGGGGGGACTAGGCGACATCTCCTCCAGCTCCAAAGCGTTCACCTGCTGCTGGCTTTGATGCTGGCTGAGGCTGCTGGTCGAGGACGCGAGCACGACTCCGGCTCCGTTCTGTTGCTGACTCTGTTGTTGGCTCTGTTGTACCTGTTGCTGGTTCGGTGTCGGCGTGTTAGAGCCGTTCTGGCACGGTTTACCGTCTTTCACCAGAACTGGTACGGCTACGCGCCTCGGAGACTGCGCCTGCTGTTGGCACAGGTTACCGTCCTGTTGCTGCTGCTGCATCTGCTGCGCTGCCTTGTCCTTAGCCTGGCGCTTCATCTTGTATCGGTGATTCTGAAACCAAATCTTCACCTGGGTCGGCGTCAGGTGGATCATGCTAGCCAGGTGTTCCCTCTCAGGCGCCGACAGGTATTTCTGCTGCTTAAACCTCCTCTCGAGCTCGTAGACTTGAGCCTGGGAGAACAAGACGCGCCGTTTCCTTCTGGGCGCAGCGTGGAGAGCTGGCATGGATTTGGTGGCGTCTGCCATTCCTGTGAGACTCCCCATGCCGGTCATGTTCATACCTGTGGAAGGTCCCATGAATCTAGAAACTTAAAAATATACATACATATACGTGCGTTCAATAAACAGAAGAGGAGAACACTGTTTCGCCTGAAGTACTTTTAATGATTATTGGCTGTTTAAATGCGTAAGATACTAAAGTTAGTAATGATCCGCTTTTAACATAATAATAATAATAATAATAATAATAATAATAATAATAATAATAATAATAATAATAATAATAATAATAATAAATTGCTGTCAATGACAAATTTACTCATGCCAAATGCTAAAAAGTCAAGCCAGACTTGAAATAATGATCTCCTTTTCAGTTTAAGTGTCATAAACAATATTTTTTATATTTTATATTCCTTAAAACTAGTGATTGGTTGTACATCAATAATTACCCCACATTTTATGATTAGGTATTATGAATATCGTTATTCCACACAAAATAAAATATTTTTAAAATGACATATTTTGTCTTGTGCTTTTTCTTCAGTCACTGCTGAAACACCAATATAATTTCGTTATTTTTACAACGAAAGACAAAATCAGAAAAGTGTGTATAATTGGAGAAAAGAACTTACTTGTGGAGTATCTTGGATCCGGGTTGGCGCTGTACCACCCTGTTGCTGCTGCACTATTCCGCATGCTTTCCTGGTACGACGGGAGGTCTCCCATGTTGCCAATGCTTCCATTGCAGTATCCCCCCATTGCGCTGTGGGAGAACTGGGAGACCGTGTGCGGCATGTGGTAAGTGGTGGCCACGGTGGCGTTATGGCCCATAGAGTGCTGTTGCATGCCGGTCTGAGATACCTGAGGCTGTCGGTAGGCTCCCAGTGGAGAGGTTAGGTTCCCTGCGCCGTCCATGCCACTAAACTTCTTGTAGGTCTCCTCGATTGGACTCAAAATATCTGTGACTGAAAAAGGCGTTGTATGCTTTGGGCTCAACGACATGATTCAGAAAGCAGGTAGATTTTTGTGTTTGAGCAGATCAACCGTGTTGTTGTATCGGCTCTCTCCTTGGTGGATGTCTACGTAAGAGAGTGCTTGTAGTGCGCCTGAGATCCTATTGATCGCCTTGGAGAAGGAGGCGAGCCCAGGGCGCTCTTAGCCCGGGTTTATTGGAGCCAGGAGCCAGGTTTACGACAAACACAGGGGGCGGAGCAAAACTCCTAAACCAGCAAACAATAGTCATTGACATTTTGGGGAAATAATTCATGAAAACACACTTTGCTTTACATTAAGTTGAATAAAACGTCGCCACATATGTATAATTCCATCCTTTCTAACAACTATATACAGGTGAGAATAACCCATTGTGGTGTGCACATCAGCTGACCTGAGCACATATGACTATTTTGCGTCAGTAGGGAATTCCACTCTTTCTAGAAACTTTGAGAGCACTTTGAACAGACATAAGAGCCACCGAGTATCATCAGAGAGGAACAATGAAGTTGTATGACCAGCACATTTATTCTTCTTAAGCATCATTTTGCCCCACCAGAGAGGGACAAGTCCAAATAAGCTCAAAATGACAAAATGCTGAAAGGCAACAGCAACAGTAGAGATCCAACCTGTGAGCACAACATCCAGGATCAGCAAAAGAGGACGTGTAACACGCAGGATTAATAGATGATGTTTTTCAACACGACCTTGCAGTTTTCCTGACTCCACATGTTTTAGGATGGAACTAGCAGACAAAAGAAGTCCAAATCGACTCTATTTAGATACGTTGCATTAGACTTATTGCAATTTGGAGACAATATAGTAAGACTCAAACCCTAAAGTCTGGTCAACATCTATTAATGGCACTTTGCTGTCTCGACCTGACATTGTAATCTCTGTG
This sequence comes from Channa argus, assembly GCF_033026475.1. Taxonomy (NCBI): domain Eukaryota; kingdom Metazoa; phylum Chordata; class Actinopteri; order Anabantiformes; family Channidae; genus Channa; species Channa argus. Next base: position 7,108,661 of record NC_090212.1, read on the forward strand.
CAAACTGATTGGCGCCAGGGGAAGAATCAGAGGAAGAGAGCGACAACAGATGAGGTCAAAGGAGCTGCGACGAACTGCAATAATGAAGACCAGTTAATACAGCCTCCCATTATAGCATGTGTTCTTTATTGATCTATGACGCACTGCTGAGCCTATAGCTCATAAATGTCAAATAAAAGACTGTATTAGCTACTGCCCTGCTCACAAACACTTGTTATGATGATGATATTAACTGCTTTGTGTTTTTCATCTACATCGACGCCTTACGGCAGGAAACAACAGGAGCAGGTGTGCTGCTTGAGATTATGTTCCAGACGTGCTACCATCTTCTTTTATTGGAGGAAGGAAACACTCGTCAGCATGAAGCCACTAATGTAATTTAGGCATGGCATGGCAGCAAGTAGGTACCTAGCCTAATTGAGCAAATGAAGATGTGACATGGTCAGCCATCAATTATAGAAACATATGAAGAGCACCAATCTCCGGTTAAGTTGATAGCCCGATTGTAATAAATCATTGTTCTTATGCATATTTCACTAGGCTAATGTCTTTTTCCCTTTTCCTCTCTCAGATGTCTGGAGTTCGCAGCGGATTTACCGTGAAGTGGTTAGGCTTTAATGTCGTTTTGGAAAATAAAACAATACGTGCGTATTCCAAGGTCAGGTGGAGCTGTCAAAAACAAAACAAAACAAGGAAGTCGCCAAAACACGAATCTTAAGTATAAAAAGCGCTTTTAGAAGAGGTGGTTAACAGGTGTAAACCAAAATGCTCTTGTAACAAAACCTCATTCCTATCAATGTAGCAATATCAAGAAAATCTAATCATTGTTTAAAGGTAAGTAATATTTTTTTACCTGATAATATTCCCATTCTTGCCCAGACTTCTGTGCGCCTTCTCCACTCTTTTAGCAGCGGCAGCATGGTGTCTTTTCAGGGCGAAAAGAAAGGTAGGCCTCGGCCCAGACCTCTAACATTATGTAAATGAGGCAAACCTCTCAACCTTGTGGATTACTGAGTCAGAGAGCAGGACCCCGGTCCACAGACCCTCCACATTAGGATCCCATAAAAATCTGGAGCTCGTTGTTTACATGCAACGCTTTTATGGGAGCTTATAGTCCACATTAATATAGTCAATATTATATATAAGTTAACTTTTTATGTCCAGCGACTATGATATGACTTTGGCATCAGTAGCGGGATAAACAGACGCGCAACGGAGCTCTGAAAAAGGCCCAAGCCAAGGTTGGTGAATAAATTTGAGACTGTTTATGGAGAAAAAAATGAAATTACTAAACATTTACAGCTGATTATTTTATTATTTGCTGGGCCGAGCTCAATTCTCTGTGTTGGCAGGATTTAACAAGCGTGTGCGATGCATGATGTATTTAACAATATGTTGTTTCATGCGGGCGAAATTTGAATTTGCCTACTTTAAAACGTGCTTCCCAAAGGAAGACACGTCGGTAAAGAAAATGCATTTTTCTCCCAAAATGAGTAGAATGATCTACTTTCCGTTACAACTGCATGGATTTAATCTGTAAATACACGCTTTAGAATTTCTGCTCGTTCTTCCTTAAAGTAGTTTTCAGAGTTTCACCATAATTTACTTAGGATAATGTCTTACAAGCTTTTAAAAATACGCAATTGCTACCCTGCAAATTAAATCAGGTTATATAAGAATCGTAGTCATGTTAATCTACAAGGTTTAATCTTTATTATATCATAGAAATCTGTAGGATTATGTGGATAAAACGCAACCCACTTTCTATAACGACATTTTAAGCAGGTTTAATATATAAAATGTTTGATTTATACATTTTAGGTAGTTTATCATAGAGACAACCTTTTCCCGATACCACCCCCCCTCTCAGTTCAGCACAGCACAGCAGATGCGCCGACCAAAGCGCCTGGTTACTGAAGTGTTTTACTCCATCTCGTCGTTGCTAGTTCAATACCCTGAGAGATGTGGAGAGAAGGCTGAAGGGCCAGGGTCCTGACCTGCAACCACACCGCACACCGGGCGAGCACAAAGTGCAGAAACATGGGAATGTATTTAGTCTTACAGTCCTCAAATTGACAAGTTAACTTTTAACTCTGTTTCTTTACAATGCGACATAATGTGAATGTGAAATTTAAACAATATCAAAAATGTTCAGAGGTCTCCAGTTTTGTCTTCACAGTTTGGATGATCTTCGGAAAGCAAAAACATAAATACATTTTAAAATACAACGAATGCCATTGTACTGCTATCTCAAAACGTTATTTGCTAAATGGAGGCTTCATCCATGATAAACATTGCATGCGTAAAATACGCACGACCTCTAAATCTCAGTGCGCTTGTTGAATTTCTATAGATGTGTTAAAAGATCACCAGTCGCCAATTGAATGAAAATAGTGTCTATTTGGTATGAAAAAGTAGGTTGAATTATAACTTGAAAAAGTTGGTGTGATGCGCGTTCGCACCAAACAGCTACATATTCAACTAAATAATTAAACTAAATAATAATCTCAAAATTGGAACATGGAACTTGTTGAAGCCCTCTACCACTGCAAAACAAAAAGTAAAACATTTGTCTTATAAACATTCTAAACGCCAATAATAAGCACTTTATTATCGATTAGGAATATGTAATGATGAGAATCCTCTCCTTTTAATATGCAGTTCTTTCGTCTTTTCTTCCCCAAAGCTTTTACAATATGTATTACGCACGAAATCTAACATAAATATTTTGTATTCTGCGAACACAAAAGCCACCAGTCTTGCAACATCACAAATTAATATTTTCTTCACTTTAACATTAATCTTTCTTCACTTTAACTTTAAAATTAATAACCCGAGTGTGTTGTGGCTGTGGCCCAGTGGCTGAATTGGCGTGGAAATCTGTGGTGGAAATTCCACACCTGCAGACAGTGTAGTACCATTTAGATCAAATACTCCTCTTAAATCGCCGAGCAGTGTGAGAGTAAAAAGCGGGCAGGTGCATATCTTTCAGCTGCACTACTTGAATTGGTGCGGCTCCTCAGCTAAGTAGGTTAAAGGTCCTCCCAAGTGGAGAAAGTATGTGACAGGCCTCTTGAAGACCGTATTCTTCTGCGGGAGTTTGCATTCATTCACAATTAATGTCGCTTGATGGACGAAATGATGCTAATAGGGCGCCAAAAAACAGAATATGGGCTTATAATGGGATGCTGACCATAATCTGACAGCTGAAAAAAAAAGCACAGGAGAAGAATTAAAATGTTGTAATAGGATTAGAGTGTAGATGGAATTCTTAAAGTTTCACTGTATAATGCGCAGTAGTTGATTTGGTTAAATACAGTTACAATTTAAGATGGAGACACTGGGACCTGCACTGGTGATGTCAGGGTAAGTCTAACTGGCCATGATGGGCACAGGGAGCAAACGGATGTTTTTTCTTCACTGAAAACTACTGGGGAACTTTCTTTCTAAAATAGTCGAACACACTGTTTACTTACAGCTAGAGCCAGTTCGTAAAAACTGTGGTAAATTCCTGTCTGTGTCACCTAAGGAAACCATGTTCTTTGAGCTTCCAAATCACCAAGAAAGGACAGAGCAAAAAAACAAAACAAAACACAAAAAGTCAGAGGGAGCAGCTAACCTAATAACCCAACATGATACAAAACTGTTAAGGATAAAAATTAAAAGTTGATTCCTTTGAAAAGAAATATATAATATTGTAAAATGTGAGACATTATTTAACTTTTATGACTCTGACAACACTAGCCTCTTTCTTAAAAACAAAACAAAACAAAAAAACAACATTTGTTGGGCACCAAATGCTCATGTGCACTGTAGATAATTGTCATTTTAATCACTGCAAATAATCAGGTGTCTCTGGACTAATACAAACAAAAGAGAAGCTAAATAATTTTTTACATGAGGTGTAGGCTTTAGAAAATGTGTTATGTTAACCATCCTGTGTTTTTCCAAAGCTATAACTTTGGGTTTATATGCCTCTGTAACAGACATGAATATGATAGATTTTTAAGAATGGCTGTGAGATTGGGCTTATGGATCATATTTTACTTATCAAATAAATCAAAATATACACAGAAAAATCAATCATTTCTGCAGCTCTGTTTCCTACATTCTTATCTTTTCAGGTTTAAAACTGCTTTAGCTCCCTGATAGTTAGGAACACAGAGTGCCCCTGTCCTCTGCATTGTTTTGAGTGGCAGCATTTTACATAGCTGTCCTCTTTTGTAATAATAATAATAAAAAAAAAAGCACGCACACAACAGCAGATCAATGCAGATTACCAAATACATGGCAGAACAAAGCAGATATTGTACTTGGATGGGGTGCCTGGTTCCAAGGGTACCTGGTTCGTCCACTTCTCTGCTGCATTAATTGTGGCAGCAGAAGGGGCAGGTAAACAAAGCTGTTTTAGAGAGTTTGGTTGTGACTCAACCATGGCCCACTCTAGCTTCGTCGCTGAGTTACTCATATGGCAAAATGTCTCTGGCAATCTTTCTCTGTGTCTAGTTGACCTTGGCAGCCAATCATTGTGATAAGATTGAACCAATGGATCCTGATACGATTGTTTCATATTTGTAAGGGTGGAGCTTAATTCTGCATTTTGTTTGTTTTATGTAGCAAAAATGTGTTTGCTTCACTGCAGAAAACAGGTTGTTTTCAAGTGTTGGCAGTTTTTTGTAATTATAAAATATAAGCGTATATTATGTCTTGCAGACAGTGCTTTCATTTGACTAAGACTAAAATTTTGCAGTGGTGTGTCTTATTATTTGTTTTCAACTTAACTTGCATATCAAAAAGCAGATTGTGTTGAATTTGGTTTAACTTGGTGTTGTGCAGAGTTACAACCAGGACTGGATAGGAAGCTTGTATTTATAAAGACTTTGGGCTGTTTTGAATGGTTAGAAACCAAAGAGCATTTTCAGGAATTTGCTTTTCTTTATTCACATTTTTCCATTTTTAGTAGGACGTTTGAAGCCACAGATACAGTTTAGTGTGACACTTTTCTGGCTTTGGATGTTTCACATTATCATGTGTGGTAAAAGAAATAATAATAATAATAATAATCAAATGTGGTTTTCCACCTGAAATGCATGCAAATAGCCGCAATCTTTATCAAGTGTTTCCTGGTGTCCATTTATGCAGCAATGAATTTATTCGGCTTGTTTTCATGTTAACAGTCAAGAGATGCATCTTCTAATGAAAAGTTTCCAAGCACTTTGAGTGCTGTATGTGGAGACAGAAACTTTTAAATGGCATCACAGCTTAACAATGGAAATGAGAAACAGAAGCTGCATATCAATTCAGTATTTTTACCTGTTTGTCCCCACTTTGGGATGCTTTTATTCAGTAGGCCACCTGATAGCCTACCATTATTTAGATGAATCCACATAAACACATCCCAAAACTACTTTAAATTCTGAATGTATTGATCCTGGCGGTTACAAGCACATGGCGGGTGCTACAATTTAAAGTAAAATCCCACTTTCTTTTACAGAGTAAAGAGTTTCAAATGTTAATTTCAACACGTTTTCTTTCCAGAAACTGAATACTGCTCTAACATATGTTTAATGCTGAGAAGGTAAAATAATAGAGTAAAATACTACCTGCATTAAGTACAAAACTTTCTGGATACATATTTTGGTAATTTTATCCCAGCATTATTTTATATAGGCAGGACATTTTTTTCTTACATGCTCTAATATTTTTTTTTAAAATTATTTTCCATTTCTTTTTGCAAAAAACACACAAAAATAATTTAACCCCATAAATATATGTACTTTGTGATGTAGTTAGACTGCAAAACAAGTTGACACTTGGACATTTTCCTTTTCTGTCTGGCTCAAGGCTTTCGCAGACTTCACATGCTGGAAAAGACCAGGAAACTTGTAGACAAATCACTGTTACCTTAATGTATACAGGTAATCCAGACAAAAACTTCATAATGAAAAGTATGCATACAAATTCACATAATAGTTGTTCATTTTAAAAATGGTTTAATGAAAGTCAAAGCTAAAGCTTTCTTTATGAGTAAAATGAACCCAGTGCTGCTTTCTAATAGCATCCGTTAGAAACACATTATTCACATAATTCCGGAAAAAGAAGAAATTAACGGCTTAATTCAAAATTTCTTCAATGGCTATTTGAGGGCCCACGGCAGGAAAAAAAAGGGCAGCAAAAACACTGTCGGTTTGCTTTTCTTATGCTGCAGTCATTTACTTCCTCTGTTGTTGTATTTCTTTTCAACAAATAAAGAAGTGGCATCTGCAGCAGTTTAAATGTGGTGGTTAATGGAATTAACTTGTTAATGTTTTGGGAACAGTGTGTTCAAGCATGTATTTCAACTCGTACTGAACTAACCTACTGAAGTATCATGCAGAGACATTGTGGATTGTCATCGGGAGCAGAAATTTGTTCATAACACCCAAAAGTGTCAAATTGTTTGCATATCATTTTAGTCTCAGCCATAGAAAAAGAAAATAATTAACAAGTTTAGTTTCTAAAACTATATCAGTATATAAGAGAGACGTGTTTTAAAATTCTACATTTCTGGAAATTGACTTCAGGATGCTTCAACATATTGTATCTTAATTTTGAGAGTCTCTAAATATGTTTCGTTGCTAATGCAGCTCATGGGCCGGTGTGTAAAGAACAAGATAAAAGCCCTGCAGTATTTATTACACCTCATGTAAATGATTTTATGATGATTTTAAAAGACCTGATCATCAAGGCAGTTCAAATTTGCTGCCATATAATTTGCAGTATGTACATTTTGTAACACCTAATTCCACTAAGTGTGTAATTAAGGACAGCGTGTAGTCTGATTATGACAATGCAATGCAAATAAAACTTTGTCAAATATATGAATTATCATGCATAATAAACCATATTCATTTTATTCAATTTTAACCTAAACTAAATTATTTGTTACTATTATAATAGTCATAGTTAAATCACGTGGGTATGTTACATATATTAATTTTAGTGTTTACTATTAGATATCTGACATTTTCTTTACATTTAAAGGCCTTTCATTTTTCTGTTGTGTGACTTATGCACTTTTACTCATCCTACTGTAACATAATCCATCTGTTCTTCTTTAAACTCAAGAATCTTGACACATTCTGTCAGTCAATTGTTCGCAAAACACAGAATTTCTAATATGCCCAATTGTTACTGACTCGTCTTGAGAAATGCAATGTCATCGTTTCACTTTTATTTATCTCACACACTGGAGTGTCTGACTTTCTGCTGCTGTACAGCAATAACAAGTCTTTCTAAAGGCTAATGGCTCTCTTGTTTGTGGGTTTTGTCTCGTCTTGTTTCAGTGGTTCTTTTTCTCTGGAAGGATGTCAGCGCTCTGTGCCTGGCCATCCCTGAGGATGCTTGATGTCATCTTGTCTACCTGATCATTACACTACCTGCTCTCCTCTACAATACTGCCCTCTTGCTGCTCCGCCACTTGAAATGCTTGGCTGGCCTATTCTCTGAAACCATCATGAAATTGTGTGTTAAAATGTTGCAGACTGTTCCTCCTCACTCCTCCCTCCAGCCATGTGTGCAGGAGCCAGAAAAAGATTCCTCCACTTGAGTGACTGCTGCTCAGCCAACAGGGAAAAAACACACACAACACCCCCCAGTCACCTGCCACTGCTCACCTCTCATAGCTTTTATTTTATTTACTGATGTTTGTAGTGAAGAATCTTAAACAAATTGCAAGCTCAGGGGTATCTTGTAGGTTGCTATAATCCAGGATATGATAAAAAAAAAAGGAGAAAAAGAAAACACTTACACTACAACAATTATGGGTTGATTAATTGAAAATAATTTCTCACTACAGCTTGTTCAATGTGCACCTTGCATAGAATTTTAAATGTAATGTTTTCATGCATCACAAGAGATGTGATGATGGGCAAAATGTAAACCTTGTGTTGTAATGTATATTTTAAATCTGCTAAAGCATTTTAGTTTGAAATCCTCTGGGTTCTTTGTATTATTCCTTTTACTTTATTGGTTTGAAAAGAAAAAAATACAATATGCCTCATTTATTGAAGACCATATGTAACAGTAGGAAAAAAATTGATGGTAGCTGAATTGGGGTCGTCCACCAATCACTGGGCCAGCAGTTTGAATCCTTTCTTCTCTTGTTCATATTTTGAAGTATCCTTTGGCATGACAGAGACCCCAAATTTCTCCTTGCTAGCACATTGCATGACAGCAGCCGTCATTAGTCAGTGAGTATGAAGGAGCTTGTAAAGAGCTTTTGGTGCCAATAAGTTAGAATAAGCAATATATAAGAGAACATTTTTAACTTTATTTAGCTGCTTTGGGTTCATGGACCTGGTGTTGTGTGACTGTCATAACACTCGTGCCTTTTCTGCTACAATGCAAAATGCTGTAAAATGTTAAGTGGTGTATGTCAGTGACTTTTTTCTTTTTGGATTTGACCAAGAAGAAAGAAATCTGGTTAACATGACCCTCCCTTGGGACGCTTAAGTCGTGTATGTGGAAGAAGAAGTCACTGTTCAACTGATGTCTCGAGGACACTGATAATATCATTTGGATTACAGAGTTACAATCTGACAACAATGTTACATCTGTCATAAGTAAAAACAAACTTTTTCCTGAACTTTACCAAAAAGACTGTGATGTGTTCAATTAGAATCTGATATGTCAAGTAAATGTCACATGCAGTCCAAACCTGCCCCACAAATGATTCTGATTTTAAATGAAATATAAATTAGATTTAGTTCTTTTTAAAAAACAATATTCAAATTTTCACAGTTGAAGCCTCATATTAGCTTCAAATAAAAAACATATTATTGCACAAATGTGGACTTTGGAATTTTTTTTCTCTGAGCACTTACTGTACAGCAGAAAATGATCTCCTAGGATCTCCTTTCCTGTACAAATAGACGGAATGATTACAGCAAGTAAAAACTCTTTCAAATTCATGTGAAAACCTAATCATTGTTATTAAAAACAAGCTGTTAATGTATACAATATTTATTAGGTCCTTACATTTACATTTACATTTAGTCATTTAGCTTTTATCCAAGGAGACTTACAAGTGAGGTAGAAGGCAAGCAAAAATCAAAGTCATGGAGAGAAGATCAAAGCAAAGTCTTTTCTGACATGAAGTGTTTCATGAGATGCAAGTGCTGGAAAGCAGAGAGGAAGTTGTTTTTTTATATATAGCGTTAAGTCCATAGGACGGTGCGGAAGAGCAGTTTTTTTGAATATTGGCAGTGAGTTTGCTGAGTGTGCGGAGTTTGGTAACTCGTTCCACTTAAGAGTTTTGCTTGGTGTCTTCTGTGTGGTGCTGAGACCACCAGACGTGTTCATTGGCAGACTGCAGCAGACGGGAGGGATTGAAGACCTGAATGAGGGAGTTGAGGTAAGCAGGAGGTCCTTTTGAGCTGTATAATACTGCACACTGTAAATCATTTAAAGTTTGTTCAAAATGGAAAAATTAGTTCACCTGCTGCCTTTAAAACATGATTTAACTCAACATCTGTTCAAAGGTTAGTTCAACATCAGTTTATGATTTCTGTGTATGAAACTAAAACTAACTCAGTTAACTGAATTTTAGAGACAAAGTTCACTTAACAGAAATATTTAATCACATGATCAGTCAAAAGACATATGGTTTTTATTTTGGATTTAATAGTTTAGAGAGTAAGTTCTTCATGATGGCATGACGGGCTTCCAGTTGCAGCTGCCGAAGTCATTTAGTACCTAAATCAATACAAACACAGCATATGAGATTGTCCTCAGTTTCTTTGTTAAAAGTTTAATGTCTAACCTTCATCATGGTTACTATAATTATTCATCAAGAGAAGATTTTTAAAAGAGGATTAAATACATATAAGAGACATCCAAAAAGGTTTCATCCTGATTACTTTTTCAACTTTTTCAAAAAATTAAAAAAAAAAAACAACAAAAAAACATATTAACACTTAATCAGTGTATGCTGGATAGAACTGCAGAATATGTTAGCTTAAAAGTGCATTTACCAAGATGAATGAATTCATGTTTAAGTTGTTTTAAGTTGTAGATGGGTCTGATAATTAAAACTAGACATTCCAACTAAAATTTAGCAAGACTTACATATTTAAATTATTATTATTTAGTTAGAAAAGATTATTTGATTCTGCCTCTTTCCTGTATGATTTTCAACACATTTATTCCAACTTAGAAATGTTATTTATTCAATTACTGCACCATCATTTTCAGAGTAGGTGGCATAGGTTTGCTGGTAAAAGCTGTTTTGCAAAAATCACACAAGCATCATTGTGAGTGTGGTCTGGGCATTTGAGTGAATGATTAATATGTATGTAATTTCTAATCTCCGATACTGAATGTTTTGGCAGCATCAAACTATCACTAATCCATGGTAACGTTTGGAATAAAACATTAATAAACTGCCAGATTCATCATTCGTTTATGTTTATTCTGTAATTGCATTCAGATCATATACCTCTACATATCATAGGAAAGGTAATACTCGTGTGTCTGATCTGCCTACTGCATGTTAGCACAGTTTCCTAGGTGAACTGGACCTTAAGAGTTTTAGGCTGAAGTGTCTTGTTCAGGAGACCTGTAGCACAATCTTTGGAAGGGACTCCTCTTAACTTCCTTTTCGGCAGGATCTCAACCACTCAACCGCTTCTCTCACCGGCACCTGGCCCAGTTCCACAGCGTGTGTCATAATAAATAATTGTGCTTTTAAAGTAATATGGCTTTTTTATCTACTTAAGTGGTTTCACGTTCCCTTTAATGTATTACATTTAAAAGGCAAAAATACATCCAGTGCAACTGCTACACTTACCACTGGTCCGTATTTCTTAAAGTTATTATCTTTACATGGTCACATTCAAAATCCTGATAATCCTGATGGCAAATGTTTACTGAGCGTGAGTTGTTTGTTTTTTGGGCATTTCCCATAATTCAGATGAATACAAATCTGAGGTGTGAGAAGAAACTAACACACTGTGAGCTGGAAGGGACTGGACTAAACATATGAAATATAAATGACAGAACATACATAATAAGTATATACAAATTTCCTGAAAATATAAAGAGTAATAAAAAGAGAAATGTTCTGTATGACATATCTTAGTATCACAAGTAAATGAGTTCTGAAGAATAGTCCCATCAGAGTGTGTTATTGTGTAAGTGTGTGTGCTGTTTTTTCATAGTGAGTGCTCTTTGACCACTGATGTATTACATAGGAATATTATTTTGTATGTATAAAACACATATACGGTGCTGGTGCATACAGGTATAAGCTGTGATCTGGCTGCTTTTTTAAGTTAATTTTATTATTTCATTATTTTAATTATTTTTATTTACAGAGCACATTTTAACATCAAGTCCTTTAATGAAAGTTGTGTACCGACAAGTTAAAAACAAAATAATGTAATAAATTGTAAAATAAAAAGAAAAACTCTATACATGAAAATACAATACACAGCAACAGTTGATGTAAAACTGAATTCAATGAATTATCACATTTAAGTTTGTGAAGATTCAATAGCTGAAGAGAAGTAAAAAGGTTTGGTTTAAATGATGCATACAAAAATGCCAATAGCAAGTTCAAAATTAATTCATGATCTGTGCAGCGATGGACGATGCTCTGGAAGATTTTAACAGGGGCCAAGAGAGGGAGGACTGAGGAACAATGATGTCCTAAACATACACTGTATAACTATATAATGCAATTGTAAAGACTAATTTCAAGATATATCTGTTGTAGATGATTTGCAGCCAGTGAAGTTGAAGAGAGGTCAAGAATTAGAGACATGACGTCTTCTCTTGATGAGGGTCGTTGGAGTTACATTGTGCATTAACTGAGGCTAAAACAGATAAGACTTTCAAAGTAACTGTAATACTTAGTCTGTTGCAATAAGTCATGTATTTTCTGTACTTGGTTGTACTTAAGCGATAATAGGCATTAGTGTCATACTCACTGTTCTAATTCTCTCAATGTGCAAATAAATAGTCAATAAATTATTATTACAACAGCGCTTGTTTAATGTATTTGTTTTGGGATTGGATTTGAACTCCTACGTTTCCATGCTAAACAACATCGAAAAACCTTGGTGTGATAGGGGAACATTTGTTCTTTTTGTGTAGATGAAAACATTTTCAGCAGATGTATTTTGGTTACTGTGATACCATAGAAGGTAAATAAAATGTCTTATTCCTTACATTTTTAACAGACCATGAAGATGCAACACGATACAGTGGTCAGACTATACATTGCTGTGTCAGACTGAAATGTTAATATTCAATGTATAATAAAAGTCCACAAAAAAAAAAATCACATAGAAGCTTGTGCATTTATATTACATCCAGAGCAGCACACATTATAAATTCACCACAATGGACAAGCGGAGAAACACAGGAAAGGGACAACTCTAAACATATTTTACATCCTCTTTAAACAGGAAGTTAATTAGCCAGCACGTTGCGGCCACACTGCTGTTCTTTGATCATCACACGTGCTGATTGAAGCACGTCTGAAACAGATGAGGGCCGGTCGTTATCAGGGCTCAAAGCCCCAGGATCCATTTGCAGTGCTGGCATCTCAAGCACCTCATGTTCATCCTCTGAAGATGGTGAGACAATCCATTAAGTGAAAGGCATAAACACTCAACTCTGGGAACCTGATTGTTGGCGCTGTACCTCGTCCAGCCCATCTGACTGCAGCGGACTGTAGGTTTTAGACAAGACAATTGAAGTCCTAGGGTGGAACATTGAAAAAGAGAAGACAAAGGTAATTAAGGACATAAGTAAAGGTGCATATCACAAAACAGATGAACAACTATAAATAAATAAAGAACTCTGAGACTGAATATTAATTGTCATCCATCCATTTATTATCTGTAACCGTTTATCCTGTTCAGGGTCACGGGGGGCTGGAGCCTATCCCAGCTGTCATTGGGCGAGAGGCAGGGTACACCATGGACAGGGCCCTGGTCTATATCAGTTTATTTTCACGCATGATAGAATATGTTCCTAGCTCCATACATTTAAATGAAGTACATTATCAACTGTAGAAACCCTTACTAATTCAAATGTGAGCATAGACTCATAACTTGTTTGCCATTTAAATCCTGGCAATGTTTGTGCGAGCAGCACAAAATCAGTGCATGATAAAAAACGGGAAGCAATTTGACATGAATTATACTAACACAGAAACACATATACGCACAAGGATATCTAATCTTTGTGTATTAGTCATTTGGGTTCATTTCAGTTTAGTGTAATTTACTCATTTAAATGTGGGAATGTTTTCAAGTGTCAACTCTAAATTAAGTCTGAAATGCCTCAAATCTCATATCGAATAAAAACAGTTCAGTTGCCATGTCTCAGTAACGTTTGTCAAACAGTAGACAATGATATGCCCACTGCAGCCTGGTGTCACTGACAATTAGCCCATGTGTTTGCTCAACATAAACATGTGTAAAACATTCAAACACACTGTGGACACAGTTAAAAAAAAAAAGAAAGAAAAAAAAACTTTCCATCTTTTGTCACATTTACAGTCTTTTCAGGAGGATTTAAACACATTTTTTTCATTTAAGTTAATCCAATTACACTCTAACTGAACTGTTGAATTTTGACAAAATATGTACCACTTTAAAAAGTTGTTAGTCAGCATTATATAAAATTACCATTAGAGTAACTTTTCAAAAAGTAAAAAAAGAGACATCTCGTTTTGACCTTGATCACAGCATAAAACTAAAGAAAAAAACTTTTCATTACACTTTATAAAACTGATGGTCATTGTCTTTAGTCAGACTGTTGGATAAATAAATGGGGAAACCACTATAATTCAGTGATATGGATTAAAGAAATATTATTTTGCTTGTAGTTATGAAATGTTGCCGTCCACACATTAAATAAATGTGTACTAAAGCTATGAAGGACATTTTCAAATTCTGTGTATCTTGAACTATTATAATACACATTATAAGCCCACACCTTACAAATAATAAAAAGTTATTTTATTTGTAGTCCTTTATTTGATTCATTATACAGATGTCACATTTTTACATTAAACCATAGTGTATTAAAAGACAGCGGATGAAAGGTACTTGAGAAAAGAAACTTTATCTGCTTTTGCTCTCTGCCAGTCTCTGTGTGTCTCTGCAGACTCTGTTTTCTTAATTTTAACATTTAGCAAAGTCAAGAACCTTGACCCTGACTTCTTTTTCACAAAGATGACTCCAATCTGGCTGCTGGTCAGCTGTACTACTTTCAGCTCAAATGCTCTTATGCCACTTATTTCAATGTGAAACACTTAGATCTAGTTCACTGGCTCTGTTAAAATGTTAAATACTACTTTTAGAAATGTACGTTTTCAGAAAAAAATTCACATTTTTTATGACAGTGTGTTGCTCCTCACCTCACATTCAGAAAGAACAAAACAAAAAGAGCAACAAAAAAGTAAGAAAGAAAGAATGAAAGAAAAGAAAAAATGTCCTACGTCTACTAACAACTTTGTAAAAATGACCTTAACATGGTGACAAGGACACTTAAGCGAACGAGGTCTAGATTTCCTTTCAGCCCAGTTTTCAAGCATGTGAACTAACAACATTGTACACAGCTGGCACGGAAAGGGGGCTGAAAGTGAGTAGCTGCAGAGGAGATTACAAAATACAATGATGCCCTAATATTTATTTCATAGAAAATACAACTTATATAATACTGGTCGACAAAAAAACTCTTAAGGTCATGCTTTTGCCAAACTGCTTTTCAATTTCACAAACTTTTCTGTTCTTATGTAACTATGTGTCGCATACGATGAACCCTGCCAAAGGAACATGTTCTGAATAGGATCCCCACGCATAAGCACATAAATTATGACCAGATAGATGGATTTATTAGTTAACAATTATTCCACAAATTGAACATGTGAAATACGGAAAATTCAATGTAAAATTAAATCAATGTATTTCCTCATTTTTCATGCATGCAATTAACAGAATTTCTGTATAAGTTGCAAACATAGTTTTTCAGTATTCTTCAGGAAATTTAACAAAAAGAATCACAATTTATTAATGTCATATATGAACACGTGATAACAGGGCTTGGAGATGCTCAGAGATGCTGCCAGGATAGATGTATTTTTCTCTCTTATCTTCAGCTCAGCAGCAAACCGTCGTCAAACTGCAGCTCCTCTGTTTCTTCCTTAACCGGATGGTGGTGTGTGTGTCTGTGTGTTAGTCAGCTCACAGCTCATCAGGGTCTTCTCGTGCAGATGGGAGGCTTATCAGAACAATGCTCTGCAGACGCTCTGTCCCAGTGACTAAAGATTCGCTTTGGCTCACAAGGCACCGTGCACCCTAATAACCCCACCCTGCCACCTCCACAAAATACACACTATGAAGAATACACCAGCACTCAGAAAGCAGGTTGCTCATTAATTTCAGATGATATGTCCTTCGTTGTCTGTTCACTAAACTTAGCCTACTTTAAAATGTTAGTATCTGGATGTATGTTTTTCCACACCAACTTTATTTAAGTGCCTGGAGCTTGAAGATTCATACTTCTCTTACTCTTCCCCCCACCATCTTGCATCATGTTCAACACCCCTTCACCTCCTGCTGGTGCTGCTTTCTAACTCAATGAGGCCCCCTACAGGTGCAAACGCACTGATGCTGAACTGAGCAGGTGCTTAAAGTTGGTAGCCTTTTATTTTGGTGTCGTTTGAGCCATGTTGAAGTGCTTTGCATGTTTCTTCTCTGCTTGAGGAAGGGATTGTGCTGAGGCACGTTGCAGCCTGGAAAGTACTTTAAGTCTACACAACTGCACGTGAAAGTAAGTAGAGTCTAAGTAGCAAACATGTCTCTTAGTTCCCCTTATTTATGTTTTGTCTTTAAAAAACCAACAGGCCCCATGTTGCTACATGTTCCAAGATGATTTTTGTAGTAAGCTTAGATATGAATCATGTCACCAAACAAAGCGCTTACTTTGACAATTTTCAACGTACTGATCACAATAATAAGGAATCAGTTTTTCATGTTGCTGAAGACATTTGACTCACAGTGGTCTTTGTTGTGAAAGATACTGACTGAGTTAAGACGTTCTTCAGAAAAGCTCACTTAAACTCTATTGTTCACTTTCACTGAAGTGAATTAATCAGCACCACATTTGTCCCCCTATCCTACTGCGCCACACCGTGGAAACATCTAGTCTCTCTCTCTCTCTCTCGCTGTCTGTCTGTGTGTGTATGTTTCTCTCTCTCTCTCGCTGTAAAATGGAAACGGTGCTAATTGCCTGTGGACTGTTTACGTTGAGTCTAGTTTGAGTGATATGATTATGCTCTCAAGATCCATAACAATGTCATAAACTGTAATCATGCACTTAAAAAGACAGTCAAGTTTGCTGCGATGTCTGTTCATTAAGCAGAAGAAGAAAACAGGTTAATTCTTGCAGTTAGAATATGATTTAGTTGCAGTAATTTGTAGTGATGGAATTACATGGAGTTAGATTGTCAGACATTTGCAGGTAAAAGCTGCATGACATTAACCGAAGACCTCTGCTTCCATCTTGTGGCGGCTCGACGCAACTCTTTCTACCCAGCCCCTGTCTCCCTCCATCACTCCCTCTCACTTTAATATCGGCACTGTGGCGAATCTAATCTGGATCTCCTTTAAAGCAATAAAATCCAGATAGCTTCCTTTAAATGAGAAGCGGCGCATATTATAGCTTTGAAATCCTCGTTTATTTGGCGATGTGCGTGATAGAGAAATGACTCATGTCGAGGTTCAAATGGGCAGGATGACGAAGATCCATGGTGTCCCAAGCGCATATTTCCTCAAGTATTCTATTCCAAGCTGTATAATAGTGTTATCCACGCAGGTTGAACTATGCTGCACGCCAAGATGCTTGTTTTAATGTCGAACTGCTTTATCCCTTCAAGCAGCCAAATGCAATTTCCGATAAATCTGACCCTGTTGCTGAGCTGGTCGGGGGATAGTGTAATTTTCTGGCGCGTTAATGACAATACAGAGGTGCATAAAAGTTTAACACAAAGGCTTTCTAACATTTTTATTTTGCTTCAGTGTGATGTAAACCCAACAATGCGCGACTGCTGCACAAATATATGATCTGAGACGACCATAAATGTGTTTATATTGTACAATAAATCCGCATGAACAGGCTCGGTGTGATTTTAATTCGGATTTAGAGGGTTTACTAAAAATATAACGAATAATAAGGAAATATTTAAAATGTATAGAAATATAAATATATTAAAAAATGACGTTTAGTAATATAAGCGACAATCATGCGATAATTCCCGGACTTTCTAATGGCAGTAAGTCTTGGCGCATCAGTTCACTAAGCACCTGCTAACATCCCAGTTTTTGTTCCCATGGAAAGCATTTGCATCCTACAGCATCACTCCCAGATCGCTGGATTCACAATAAAATTATTATGCAAATAGCAGCTCCAACACTTAGCTTGTAGATTAATCAATTGTATTATTTACATATTTCTGTAATTGCTGCGAATTCGACTTTCAGCAGTACGTTGGTATAGAAATGCAGAAATGTTTTTTTTATGAAATCTAGTATTAATTTGGTGCTGAGTGTGTTTAGCAGCACAACCTGTTACGGAAGTCCTTAAATTGAACGATTAACTGGGGCGAAATGTTTTTCCATGTGCCTATTTACAAATAGGCCTACGCATTCCAGAAGGACTCAAAGCAAACAAGAAGGAACACTGTCTGGTATAAAAATAGTTTTTGCGCTGTGACGAGCCACTTTTTGGGACAGACAATAATCAGCCTTTCACTTTGGAGATAGAGGGAAAAGAGAAATGAGAGGGCTGTTGTTGGCATAGCTCTATCAAGGAAGAAGGACTCGCTGTTATCTGTGAATGGAGCTTCTTTTTGACCAGAATAGATATAGCACGAATTTTTAATTCGTTTTTCTTTTAGAGACAACAATGCTTTATTTGAAAGCTTGACACAATTTGGGGTTTGTAAGAGATCCTTTTCTCCTTGTCCGAGCGCAGCTGCCCATATGGGATACAACGTGTGCAGCAAAGATCACAATGGCACCAAGTGACAGGCAGGACAAAAAGCCCAAGGATGCATCTCCCTGACTCTGGACAGCACCAAGAAACTCTGTCAGTCTCTCTATCTGCACTGTCTGTATCCTCACTGTGGCTACTTAACATGCACGCCTCTAACATCCTGCAAAACCAGGCCCCGGCTTTTGTCTAAGTGCTGTGTCGTGTATTTTATTATGCAATGATAGTGCCTCGTCAGAGAGGAACCGTCTGACACAAACTATTTCCATTTGTCTTTACGTCTGCGTTTGTACATTATTATTTTCCCAAATGTCAATTGGAACAAAGCAGCCAGATTTTACTTTAAACAATAAAAGTAATACATAATAATAATTTCAATTTCTAATTCTCATAACGCGCATCGCATCATAATTCTCATCAGTTTCCCACAATACCTGTTTAAGCGATAATCCGATCGTTATATTTAGTTCTTGTTTCCAGTTTCCGCATTCATAAAAAAAAAAAATGCCAACTACAAGCAAGCTGCTGATTTATTTGACCTACAAGCTCAACCAGTGGTGAAACACAAAACCTTTATGTCAGGGACAAATTGAGTCTGTGTCGCCCACAAAAGCAGTAGCCCCTTGAGACTCAATTCTGTAAATAATTAGCAAATCTGTCCAATTTAGCTGTTTGTTCAGTGATGATAGGGGCGACTCTAACATCTGTTGTGAGATTTTTTTGCCCGGGACAAACAAAATGCATAGATTTTTCTACTAGGTTATCATATTTACCCAAGATATTGACTGGAGTCTGATAATCCGCAGTGCGCGCTCTGGCGACCACTGGGGACCCATTTACGCTTGTTGCAGTTTTACCTTAAAGGGCAAACTATATATTTTAATATGGGGTATAATTGCCAACACGTTATATAATCATGTAAAACAACTTTATTGAGAGGTTAAAGCCCCTCTAAGCTGCGCGCATTTTAGTTGAACGTCGATCGTGGTTAAACAAAGGAGGCTGGTGAGTCATTGATTATTACTGCTCTATTTGCAGTTTAGCGCCTAACAAGATAACAAAACATTTATTGCATCAAAAGCATTTTACCTCCAAAGTCTCCATCTCACAACCCAGGCCGGGAGTGGTTGTGGATGCTGACAAAAAGGAGAGCTTTTGACTGAAAGGCTCCTTATGTGGAGAACCCCTCTTATACTAAGTGAGTGGATTTTAGTCCCATTTCACAAGTGACTTTAGGCTCTTTATTAGTGAGGTGTTCGGATTCAGAAAAAAATATTCTGCGGATTAAATTTGCCTAAAAAGAAAGGGCTGAAGTGCTCTGGAGATTTGTTCCCATAGTCAAGTCCCATTCTGTGTCACAATAAAGTGTTTGGTAACTCGACTTCCATTTTTGATGCTTAGCGATGTATTTTAAAAGATGATCAAGTTGAAACAAACCCTCATTTCAGAAACACAGTGTTTTATTTTAAAAAAATCTTAGAAAAAAATTAGGATCTTTAGCCATGACCGCGCGGCTACATTGTTATTTACATATGGGATCAGACACGGCAGTCATAATGTTTAGCCAAAAATCACTGCCTTACTTTTTTAAATTTGGAAATATATATAATATTTATATATAGGCTATAGCCCGAACTTTACGCTCCTAAAAGTTCTCTAGATTGCAAACATTTGCCATAAAATATTTACAGGAAATAAAAACAAAAGAAAAATTAGCTGAAAAGTTGCCAGTGTTTATTCATGGCCATAAATATTTTTTCGGTCCATAATAGCAAGAAATTAAAATTTCTATAATTATAAAGTGGTTCGTACGTGCTGATAATAACACGAAGGGACAAAGGAAACAACAAAAAAAAAATAATAATGGAGGAAAACATCTCTACAACCAACACACAACATACTTTACAAAAGAAAATTCACAAGAAGAGCATTGACATTCTTAATAAAATCTATAAGGGAGAGGTTTGGACCCAGTTCTCTTAACGAAAACATGTAAACACGGCGCACACATGAGCCCCGAATAAAAATGGTAGTATATATATGAGTCAAGCTGCAAAAATGAAAAGTCTTTTGTTTTTTGATTTATTTTTTTTCTTTGCGTTGTGGTGAAACTCCCTATCGTGTCTCCAAGCCAAGTCTCTATAATATGTCTCACCAAGTCCACTGTTGCGTTTGCACCAAGTGATGTGCTGTGGGGAACTGTGGCGTGGCCGCGGCGCTGTACTGCGCGTTATACTGCATGTGTTGGAGTGACTGGGCACTATAAGCCGAGAAGGGGATCCCGGCCTGAAAAGTGGCCGCCAAGTCCTGAGCTTTAAGAGTGTGACAAGGCTTTCCATCCCTGACTAAGACGGGCACAGCCACCCGCCTGGGAGAAGGGAGATGGGTCACTTCCATACCTTTCTCGGCCCGGGCTCTCTTCATCTTATACCGGTGGTTCTGGAACCAGATCTTCACTTGGGTCGGGGTAAGGCGGATCAGGCTGGCCAGGTGCTCCCTCTCAGGGGCGGACAGGTACCTCTGCTGTCTGAAGCGGCGCTCCAGCTCGTAGGTCTGCGCCTTGGAAAACAACACCCTCCTTTTCCGTTTCTTGCCGGAGTCGCTGCCGCCGCTGCTGGAAGTTTCCTTGTCGTTATCCGGCGATTCGTCGTCCGCGGAAGGCTCCGGGGACTTGGCCGAGTCCTGCGAGCTGGCGGACAGACCGTGCACTGCGGCAAGAAACGGGAGAAAGACTGTCAAAATGTTATGTTGTAAAGTTCTCAGAGACGTTTATCACAAGCACAACACATGCAATAGTCAGTGAAAAGTTTGGATGGCAATTAACAGTGCTGCTGCGTAAAAAGGATAATAACCTGGCAACGATGGAACACTTGTCAAAACAGGAATTACACAGATATTTACAAGATAGGCAACATGTTTACAAAGCGTGTGCGCGACTTAGTGTCTAAAAGCATAGGCCTTTAAACAAATATGAACTCTTTGCTCTAATTTTAAAGTGGAAAGCTCCAAAAAACGTACACTTAAGCCCAAATCTCCGCAAGCAGGGAGAGTCAGTGAAGCGTTAAAATGAGCATTGTCTGTCTCTAAATCCCCACAGAATGCAGTCTTACATTTCACACCGTGGCCACAAACTCACAGCCCTCCTTGTTTTTCACGGTGCCTTATCGATCAGATTCTTATAATACGAGTCAGTGGGGCCAGTCTAAATACTGCATGTGTTTTGTTTAGCTGTAAACGCCTCAAGTCGAGCACAGCAGTGCACGGTGCATAAAGATGAATGTTGCACGCCACC